>NW_018404373.1:320941-428720 GCF_002113885.1 Mizuhopecten yessoensis
AAGTGTCTGTGTATATTATGTTATGTTATCAGAGACGTGTTATATAGACGTGTCTGTATATATTATATGATATTATCAGAGATGTGTTATATAGACGTGTCTATGTATATTATATAATATTATCAGAGAGGTGTTATATAGACGTGTCTGTACATATTATATGATATTATCAGAGATGTTTACGTGCCATATAGACGTGTCTTTGTATATTATATGATAGTGCCATATAGAAGTGTCTGTTATTATAATATGATATTATCAGAGACGTGAAATATAGACGTGTCTGTGTATAGTATATTATATTATGAAAGACGTGCCATATAGACGTGTCTGATGTATATTATATAATATTATCAGAGAGGTGTTATATAAACGTGTCTGTGTATATTATATATTATCAGAGACGTGTCATATAGACGTGTCTGTGTATATCAACTTATATTATCAAAGACGTGTTACATAGACGTGTCTGTGTATATTATTTGATATTATCAGAGACCTGTCATATAGACGTGTCTGTGTATATCAACTTATATTATCAAAGACGTGTTACATAGACGTGTCTGTGTATATTTTATGATATTATCAGAGACGTGAAATATAGACGTGGCTGTGTATATTATATGATAGTATCAGAGACGTGCGATATAGACGTGTCTGTGTATATTATATAATATTATCAGAGACGTGTCATATAGACGCGTCTTTGTATATTATATGATATTATCATGATATTATCAGAGACGTGTCATATAGACGCGTCTTTGTATATTATATGATAGTGCCATATAGAAGTGTCTGTGTATATTATGTTATATTATCAGAGACGTGTTATATATTATATGATATTATCAGAGTCGTGCCATATAGAAGTGTCTGTGTATATTATGTTATGTTATCAGAGACGTGTTATATAGCCGTGTCTGTGTGTATTATATTATATTATCAGAGACGTATTATATAGACGTGTCTGTATATATTATATAATATTATCAGAGAGGTGTTATATAAACGTGGCTGTGTATATTATATGATAGTATCAGAGACGTGCGATATAGACGTGTCTGTGTATATTATATTTTATTATAAGAGATGTGTTATATAGACGTGTCTATGTATATTATATAATATTATCAGAGAGGGGTTATATAAACGTGTCTGTGTATATTATATAATATTATCAGAGAGGTGTTATATAAACGTGGCTGTGTATATTATATGATAGTATCAGAGACGTGCTATATAGACGTGTCTGTGTATATCAACTTATATTATCAAAGACGTGTTACATAGACGTGTCTGTGTATATTTTATGATATTATCAGAGACGTGAAATATAGACGTGTCTGTGTATATTATATGATAGTATCAGAGACGGGCCATATAGACGTGTCTGTGTATATCAACTTATATTATCAAAGACGTGTTACATAGACGTGTCTGTGTATATTTTATGATATTATCAGAGACGTGAAATATAGACGTGGCTGTGTATATTATATGATAGTATCAGAGACGTGCGATATAGACGTGTCTGTGTATATTATATAATATTATCAGAGAGGTGTTATATAGACGTGTCTGTACATATTATATGATATTATCAGAGATGTGTTATATAGACGTGTCTATGTATATTATATAATATTATCACAGACGTGTCATATAGACGTGGCTGTGTATATTATATGATAGTATCAGAGACGTGCCATATAGACGTGTCTGTGTATAGTATATTATATTATGATAGACGTGCCATATAGACGTAGCTGTGTATATTATATAATATTATCAGAGACGTGTTATATAGACGTGTCTGTGTATATTATATGATATTATCAGAGACGTGTTATATAGACGTATCTGTGTATACTATATTATATTATCAGAGACGTGTTATATAGACGTGTCTGTGTGTATTATATTATATTATCAGAGACGTGTTATATAGACGTTTCTGTGTATATTATATGATATTATCAGAGACGTGAAATATAGACGTGTCTGTGTATATTATATAATATTATCACAAACGTGTCATATAGACGTGGCTGTGTATATTATATGATATTATCATAGACGTGTTATATAGACGTGTCTGTGTATATCAACTTATATTATCAAAGACGTGCCATATAGACGTGTCTGTGTATATTATATGATATTATCAGAGATGTGTTATATAGACGTGTCAGTGTATATTATATGATATTATCAGAGACGTGAAATATAGACGTGTCTGTGTATATTATATAATATTATCACAAACGTGTCATATAGACGTGGCTGTGTATATTATATGATATTATCAGAGACGTGTTATATAAACGTGTCTGTGTATATTATATGATAGTATCAGAGACGTGCCATATAGACGTGTCTGTTTATATGATATTATCAGAGACGTGCCATATAGACGTATCTGTGTATATTATATGATATTATCATAGACGTGTTATATAGACGTGGCTGTGTATATAATATGATATTATCAGAGACGTGCCATATAGACGTATCTGTGTATATTATATGATATTATCATAGACGGGCCATATAGACGTGTCTGTGTATATGATATTATCAGAGACGTGTTATATAGACGTGTCTTTGTATATTATATGATATTATCAGAGACGTGTTATATAGACGTGTCTGTGTATATCAACTTATATTATCAAAGACGTGCCATATAGACGTGTCTGTGTATATGATATTATCAGAGAGGTGCCATATAATCGTGTCTGTGTTATTATATGATATTATCAGAGACGTGCCATGTACCCGTGTATATGATATTATTAGAGACGTGCCATGTACCCGTGTATATGATATTATTAGAGACGTGCCATGTACCCGTGTATATGATATTATTAGAGACGTGCCATGTACCCGTGTATATGATATTATTAGAGACGTGCCATGTACCCGTGTATATGATATTATTAGAGACGTGCCATGTACCCGTGTATATGATATTATCAGAGACGTGCCATATAGACGTGTCTGTGTATAGTTTATTATATTATGATAGACGTGCCATATAGACGTAGATGTGTATATTATATAATATTATCAGAGACGTGTTATATAGACGTGGCTGTGTATATTATATGATATTATCATAGACGTGTTATATAGACGTGTCTGTGTATATTATATTAGCAGAGACGTGTAATATAGACGTGTCTGTGTATATTATATGATATTATCATAGACGTGCCATATAGACGTGTCTGTGTATATGATATTATCAGAGACGTGCCATATAATCGTGTCTGTGTTATTATATGATATTATCAGAGACGTGCCATGTACCCGTGTGTATGATATTATCAGAGACGTGCCATATAGACGTGTCTGTGTATATGATATTATTAGAGATGTGCCATGTACCCGTGTATATGATATTATCAGAGATGTTTCTTGTACCCGTGTATATGATATTATCAGAGACGTGCCATGTACCCGTGTATATGATATTATCAGAGACGTGCCATGTACCCGTGTATATGATATTATCAGAGACGTGCCATGTACCCGTGTATATGATATTATCAGAGACGTGCCATGTACCCGTGTATATGATATTATCAGAGACGTGCCATGTACCCGTGTATATGATATTATCAGAGACGTGCCATGTACCCGTGTATATGATATTATCAGAGACGTGCCATGTACCCGTGTATATGATATTATCAGAGACGTGCCATGTACCCGTGTATATGATATTATCAGAGACGTGCCATGTACCCGTGTATATGATATTATCAGAGACGTGCCATGTACCCGTGTATATGATATTATCAGAGACGTGCCATGTACCCGTGTATATGATATTATCAGAGACGTGCCATGTACCCGTGTATATGATATTATCAGAGACGTGCCATTTACCCGGGTATATGATATTATCAGAGACGTGTCATATACCCGTGTCTGTGTATATAAAACTGTCACAACTTTTTTTTCTACTTTAGTACAAAAGAGAACATGTTGACTAGCGCTCTTGGCCTCAACACATGTGACCGCCTGTACATGTCTTTTTGTGTCTTTTTGTGTCTTTAATGTTTTTCTGCCTCTCTCCCTCACTGCCTCTTTCGATTGCATGTCCACTTTGTCTCTGTTTCTTTTTTCCCTCTTTTTTCTTTCATTTTTTTTCTCTTTTCTCTATCTTTCTTTTCTTTCTTTCTTTTTTTCTCTCTCATTCTTTCTTTCTTTCTCTCACTTTTCTGTCTGTTTTACTTCCTTTCTTTGTATATTATAGTTATACTGTACTACATAAAGCTTTGTTGTTTATTAACATTCGCAGTTAAGACTGACACAGGGACATACAATTCATATCTTTATGAATAACCTTTTGGCCTAAATTATGTTTGTTTCAAGTGTTTCGACTTCAAGTATTATATAGTATACTTTTACGTTTAACCGAATGTCACATCAAATTGAAAAGTATGCATTTGGATTAAAGAACTATATTAATTTTAAATGGCTGATATATTTACTGCGACAACATCTACATACACTTAGAATAGTGACTTAAAAACCACATAACCACACCAACAAGGGCACGGTCTATCAGTCTACGCCCGGCAAAGAAAATTAAAAAAAAGGTAAATCCTCTCCTTAAGCTCTTCTTAACACGCAACGTCTTCTTGTCTAAAAGCTTATTGAATGTTTCGACATTTAACTAAATTTTACCAATAAAACTTATAGCAGAACAATCTCAAGTTAAACAATTGTGCCATACAAAAAAGTTATATTCTAATTTTTCGTTATCTTAATTGATATCAAATGTTGCTATCACCGAATCTCAACCCGGAGTGAGGGGTATTAAGGTTCCTAGTTGCTGAGAGAACATATATACCTGTATGTTGAGAAAAACACATAGTTATTATTTATATGAATATTAGACTTTCTGGCACTGAGAGGATTTACAATGTAGTTAAAAACATCCAATTCATTTGATTACACATTTAATGAGACGGGTATAACCGACTCTCTGTCATTACACATTTAATGAGACGGGTATAACCGATTCTCTGTCATTAAACATTTAATGAGACGGGTATACCCGACTCTCTGTCATTACACATTTAATGAGACGGGTATACCCGACTCTCTGTCATTACACATTTAATGAGAAGGGTATAACCGACTCTCTGTCATCACACATTTAATGAGACGTGTATAACCGACTCTCTGTCATCACACATTTAATGAGACGGGTATAACCGACTGTCTGTCATCACACATTTAATGAGACGTGTATAACCGACTCTCTGTCATTACACATTTAATGAGAAGGGTATAACCGCCTCTCTGTCATCACACATTTAATGAGACGCGTATAACCGACTCTCTGTCTTTACACATTTAATGAGACGGGTATAACCGATTCTCTGTCATTAAACATTTAATGAGACGGGTATACCCGACTCTCTGTCATCACACAATTAATGAGACGGGTATAACCGACGCTCTGTCATCACACATTTAATGAGACGGGGATAACCGACTCTCTGTCATTACAAATTTAATGAGACGGGTATAACCGACTCTCTGTCATCACACTGCTTTGAATTCAAGAATGAAATCAAACAATGGGTCATTTTACGGGGCAGGACGTGTCGACAAATTATTAGCGAAAAATATTTACCAATTAATATTACTTACACCGTACGTAGTGTCATGTTATTAATAAGGGGGTGGGGTGGGGGGCAACAAATACAAATATTAACAAGTCTGCGGGTTCCACTGCAACCATGAAAACCGCGAAGATAATTCACAACGGAAATTTACTTTTATACAGGAAATAAATCATCATAGACACATTATGCTTCACATTAAAAATATATAAGGGTTCGTGACCATCGCATACTCGTGGTACTCAATTCAATGGTACATATTATGCTTCAAATGATGACTATAAACTGGACACTAACCTGGTTTAATTGATCTATTTTATTAGTTTTACTCCGCGTGTTGATTAAGTAACATGAATAGATAAGGGGGCGTAGCAATCATACTTATATATTAAATGAAGTCATTTATGAATACTAAGTGTTTCATCGGTAAATAGATATTTAAATATCAAATCATTTATATAGGAAACGCTATCAAAAAGCTTTTAGAGAGCTATAGAACCCGGGTGTGAGGGGACTGTTCAGGCTAGACAAAGGTTGGTTTTGGCCTGTCAACAGGTGCGTTCTACTTCATGGAATATATCTGAAAGAATGCGTAAAGTAAACATGATATTTAAAATGCTATACTAAATTGATACTCATCGAAACACCTGTACTTGTATATTAAGTTTGCTGACCTACGGCAGGGCGAGGATATATATTAGTTTTAGTTTGTGTGAGATGTGAGACCATTGAGCACCTAGGCATAATAACAGTAAAATAAAGCAAGTAAACATACAGGTATTTCAGTTGTTATATTCAAGTTTTCTAAATTACAATATTTCATTTTTTAACAGAGCGAATCTTGGGAGGTTTATAGAGTCGTTTTCACTGGATAAAAATCAGATCGATTCCTTAATATAATCAGAACAAAAAAAAATCCTAAAATAATCATAATCAAATACATCCCCACACTTATAACAAAAACATGCTCCGTTTCATACTCACAATAAAACAGATTCCTCATCAGAATCACAACAAAACAAATACCCCTCCATAATAACATTTAAAACGAAAATCCTAATCCTAATCGCAATCACCTAGATCCCCCATCAGAAAAACAATAATCGCCATAATCTCAATAAAACATTTTCTTTATGGGGACTACACATTCATAATAAACACTTTCAGTTAAATTTTCCAAACAACACAAATATCTACAAAAGATAGCGAAACATCATTAAAAACAAAACTTAGCAAATATCCAGGATTTATGTTTAAAGCAGCGCCACGGGTACATGTGCCACTACCTTGAGCAACCTGAGCAGAGACCTTTAGTTTGTACCAATGAAAGGACGTACCCCGTAGAATTAGCTAATTAGATCGTGTTCGATCTTATCACAGTAAACCACGCATGTTTGACGTATGATGAACTTGAGACTACGATGGGTAATACACGTGCTAATTGAGGAAGTCGCACGTCATTTAAGATATGTAAAAGCATCTTGTAGATAATCAATACTCCCAAGGACACACGTCGACGGCTATGGCGTCAATTAGCTAATGCGTTTCTCTACCGGCAGATGTAGACGACGGTACAGGATCACAACTACAAATACGTAGCGGCATGTGGTGACAGAATATAAGATAGACAGAAGGTCTTACAACTCGTTAATCTCTCTCTCATTAACACAAGACACGAATATACGTGTTGAACACATGTGTGGTGCAAGGTTAAAGAACAGGTATTCTAATTATAAATTAATCCTTAATTAACTACATCGACCAAACCATGCATAATCGTAATGCAATGTCATTCAGCTTCTCGAATGTAAATGAAAAACCAAACTTTATTCCTTGTGGGAATCTATAGCATGTCTACATGTTAAGTATGTATTACAGTTTCTTGATCGTCATAAGTCTAGACATAGAGAAATGGCATAAAATATGTCTGGTATTAAATACATAATACACAAACCATGATGAGGAAATAAGATATTAGCAAAGCTAGTGTTCTGCTAAAAGGTCTTGAAATTATCTCAAGGATCAACAAGCCCCCTGAAAGATATAGTATAATTACTCTTGAAAAGTCAAATTCAAAGATTCCGATTTGAAATCGGGACTTAGATATGTAATTTGAGTAAAGTGAATATGTACGTTAAATCAAAATGATACGCAGGTGAACGATGTCATTAATACGGCAAACGACTGAGTCATCATGGAAAAAAGATCACCAGATATATAACATGTCTACAATTCAACTGAATGCTGCCAAATGACATATTATCTAAAAGTCATTGATTTTTCTATGTCAAACGGAGCTTAATTTCTCTTTTACTAGCTGTCGAGGGGCATACCGGCCTCAAATTATGAAAGATGGTGCTTTGGGAATGTACAAAGATTGTGTAATAGCTAATGTACAAGTGAATTATGTTCAAATCACATACTAAAATGTATAGAAATTCCGATTTTTAATTCCGATTTTTGAATATGACCTGTCTTTGGGTAAACATTTTGAGTGACTATGGCGTTTCAGAGGGCTTATTGAACCTTAAGTTAAAAATATGTTGCTCAACTTTATGTATTAAAAAAATCTTCGAATCTTTGTTCAAAAGTCTCCCGAGAGTACAAGTTTGACGTAAATATTGCTATTAAAAATATGTTGCATAAAAATGCGCTCCTAAGGAATTAAACACAGTTTGTCTTTGAATGTGATTATTTCGTCAAAGAAACTGTTATTGGAAAATTAAAATATCCATCGGCGAGCAACGGATAAGAACGGCAAACACTTATGTGACTACCTTGCATTGATTCACTGTAGACACCGATTAAAATCATAATTCAAATATTTAACATTAGGACATATACAAAATTACCTAATTTATTGAAATGCTCCAAAGCGACGAGAGCTTTGTCAGTAATAAGATATTAAGGATGATTTAAGAACAATATTTGTCACTAACATTATAACATGTACCTAAATGATACGATTTAAACACCACCCAACGTCCGTGTATAAGGCAAGGTCACAAAGGATTTCGTTTTTTTCTAATTTATCAGTTTTTTGAGGCGGGGGATGGGGGTTTGGGGGAGGGGGTGCATACTGACCTGACACAAGCTAACTATTGCCATGTGAACCACCAAAATAGAAGTAAAGGTTTTAATAACTACATATTAAACTTCTATCTTAGCTTATTTAACACATTGTCACCAACATAAAATATTTTTCTAGCTTGGTTATATTGTTATATCATCGTGACCAAATACTTAAGCTTGCTCCGAAAATCATGATTTCCGCGATAGATGTCGATTACAGAAGACGCTTACCCTTCCGGAACATCTGGTGTTATTGTCCTTGTGCATTTTCAAAAGTACTAGTCTTACTGTTAATCTCTCCTGCGTTCATATCATGACCTAGATTTATCGATTTTGAATAAGTATTACCCTCTTTTAATTGTCACTTCGTTATTCTATTTTTAATCATCTTGGGTAAATTGATACATTCGGAATGAGCTATTTGCTTAAAATTGGATGACATCATAGCGTCCCCGCGTGTAAGATAAAAACAAAACTTATATTGAAATATTTTCATGATTACATAGTAAACCTTTATATAGATCAACGAGCACAATATCATGACCAAGTAGCTTGGAATATATTGGCAAAAATATCCGCTGATTTTTAAATTCCTATCTTTGCTAAATTAAAATATGTTCATGACGACACAAGTGTCTTGTGTCTCATCTGTTTTGAGATATGCTGCTTTTATATCAATTTATGCAATCAAATTTCATCGACGACCTACAGTTAATTACTGCTAACAGTCAGATACGTGTACACCCGACACATACGTGGGCACTTTCACAGCAGTATTATACGGTAAAATTTGCAAATAACAATTTTGCTGTATATAGGGCGGTTGCCATGGTTACATCCTGATGACGCCAATGCATATGTTCATTCCCAAGTTAACTCAGCATCTTCCTCATTAATTGACTTGCTGTTAATCCACATATAATACTATGGCAGAGACATTACAAATATCAGGACAGCGGACGAGATATAACATATATCAGGACAGCGGTCGAGACATTACATATATCAGGACAGCGGACGAGACATTACATATATCAGGACAAAGGACGAGACATTACATATATCAGGACAAAGGACGAGACATTACATATATCAGGACAGCGGACTAGATGCAACATATATATATATTGAATATGGATAATATATTACACATATCAAGACAGCGGACGAGATATTACATATATCAGGACAGCGGACGAGACATTACATATATCAGGGCAGCGGTCGATATATTACATATATATCGAATATGGATAATATATAACATATATCAAGACAGTGGACGAGATATTACAAATATAACGAATATGGATAATATATTACATATATCAAGACTGCGGACGAGATATTACATATATCATGAGAGCGGACGAGATATTACATATATATCGAATATGGATAATATATTACATATATCAAGACAGTGGGCGAGACATTACATACATCAGGACAGCGGACGAGATATTACATATATATATAGAATATGGATGATATATTACATATATCAAGACAGTGGGCGAGACATTACATATATCAGGACAGCGGACGAGATATTACATAAAACACGACTATTGCAGAGATATCACATTCATCAGGACTATTTTTGTATACTGACAGTTTGATATACTTTGTCCTTATGTGTGGTCTCCAGGATATATATTGTCCTTTTCTATTGGAACTTTGATACATCTTATTGCTTTTGTCCCTGTTCACTGACGTTAGGCGTAACGTATTCTTGTGAATTGATGCTGTGGTATTTTTTGTTATTGTATGTGGAAGTTTTGATACATTTTGCCATTGTCTACTGAGGCAAGGTAGGTTTGTCGCTTGTGTATACTGACGCCTGGTGTGAGTAGCTAAGCTGTGTGAAGCTGCATATATATTCATTGTGTATACACACTGAGGTAATTTACAAGTGTGTTAACGCTGGCTGACGCTGTGGTATATCTTGTCAATGTGTGTTGACGCTGTGGTATATCTTGTCAATGTGTGTTGACGCTGTGGTAT
The DNA here is from genome assembly GCF_002113885.1 of Mizuhopecten yessoensis. Lineage (NCBI taxonomy): Eukaryota > Metazoa > Mollusca > Bivalvia > Pectinida > Pectinidae > Mizuhopecten > Mizuhopecten yessoensis. The sequence goes on from NW_018404373.1 coordinate 331,669, forward strand.
ATCTTGTCAATGAGTGTTGACGCTGTGGTATATCATGTCAATGTGTGCTGACGCTATAGTATATCTTGTCAATGTATGCTGACGTTGTGGTATATCTAGTGAATGTGTGCTGACGCTGTGGTATATCATGTCAATGTGTGCTGACGCTATGGTATATCATGTTAATGAGTGTTGACGCTGTGGTATATCATGTCAATGTGTGTTGACGCTATGATATATCTTGTCAATGTATGCTGACGTTATGGTAAATCTTGTCATTGTGTGCTGACGCTGAGGTATATTATGTCAATGTTTGTTGACGCTATGGTATAACTTGTCAATGTATGCTGACGTTATGGTATATCTTGTCAATGTGTGCTAACGTTATGGTATATCTTGTCAATGTGTGCTGACGCTGTGGTATAACTTTTCTCTCACCCTTTACAGGTGTGTCTCCCGTTTTAGCCGGGAAAGAGCAGCTTGTCACCGCCTAGGAGGAGAAAGCCTCGTGCCGATTAGCACGTGTTCGATTGTGACGTCATTAAAATGCGTCATCGGTAATTGTGACGTCAACAAAAGTGAATGACGAAATCCATACCCTAAATGTGTTTTTGTTTACACTACTGTTGGTGGAGTTGTGACTGAAATAATAGGATGGGAGAAAAACAATCATCCCCTACCTTGAGGGTGTGACAGAGAAATTTCCAACCCTCGGGTTGGGTTTTTGGTTGTCTTACCCTCGGGAGAGCCTCGGGTTTGACAACCAAAAAACATCACCTCTTCGGGTTGGATATTTCTCTATGACCCCCTAAAGGTGAGATTTCCTTTTCTCCCACACCTGACAGATTTATCTCCCGTTTTGCCGGTGCTAGATTTATCTGTCTCCGCCCTAGGGTTGAGACGGGGGGATTCCCCTATTCCTAACAATGGCATGACGTCACTTCAACAATACAATGACGTCACGTCAACAATCCATAAACGTCACGTCAACCCTGAATTTAGCATGTAACGTTATCATTACATTGTGCATATGATACACAATGAAAGAACAGGGTAAGAGAAAAAGAATAATTCACCCCCTTGTGGGTGAGATAGGGGAATCTCAACCCTCGGGGAAATTCTTTAGTTGCCAAACACTCGGAAAAGCCTCGTGTGTGGCAACTTAAGAATCCTCCCCCTCGGGTTGAGATTCTCCTACCTCACCCCCAAGGGGATGAAAGATTCTATTAGTCAATGTGTGTTGACGCTATGGTATATCTTGTCAATGTATGCTGACGTTATGGTATATCTTGTCAATGTATGCTGACGTTATGGTATATCTTGTCAATGTATGCTGACGTTATGATATATCTTGTCAATGTATGCTGACGTTATGGTATATCAAGTCAATGTGTGTTGACGCTAAGGCATATCTTGTCAATGTATGCTGACGTTATGGTATATCTTGTCAATGTATGCTGACGTTATGGTATATCTTGTCAATGTGTGCTGACGCTTTGGTATATTATGTAAATGTGTGCTGACGCGGTGCTGTCTTTTGTCATGACGCGGTGGTAAATTAAGTCCTTGTGTGTTGATGTTGGGTATATATATATTCTTTATTACTTGGTCATACCGAGACAAATATTACAATCTGCATTTACTACTGAAATAAATAACAATTTGTAATTTTAATCAATATTGTTAATACACTTGATTAAGAATTGATATTGATAAGATATCTTTCATTAAAAAAAATAATGTCTTTCTTGAAGTCGAAAGTACTTTGACCAATGGAAAATTAGAAAACACGTAAAAATGTAACAATTAAGGTCAAGTAAAAAGAAAGAAAAAATCTTCATACCCTTGAACGAAGATAAATGACAAATATCGATCACTCCATGAACTTAAACGTATAGATAAAGGAGTTATGAAGGATTCCGATATAAGGTCTAGGATCAATAATTAAATTGGTATATAATAATCTGGTTATAACATTTCGACAACTGCTCTTACTTTGCTTTTTCAAAATTGAATTTCCCCGAGATACGTATATAAAGATTCAACTAGGTTATTTTAAGCAGTAGAAAAAACACTGACAAAAGCCAACCTTAGAACAGTATACGCTTTCAGGAGAACAGATATCACAAGTCTCCCAACGGAAACGAATGCAGGTCAAACTAAACGATAAATTAATCATTGGCGGTAAAAAATAGAAAGAGTGAATTTACGACAAACATCAGACCTTTAATCCAGTTCAAATTCTCTCCAATTTATAACCTTATTTTTCTTTAAACCGGTGTTGAATTATCACTCAGGGTTTGAAATCTGACGTCATTGGAAAATACTATTACAATGATGAGCGTAAGTTTGATTTGTTTGTATTTCGATCGTCTTGATTTCTAAAACGACTCGCGTGTAATGACTGTAAAATGACTCTCTAGTATTGGAGTGTCAATTGACTCGCTAGCTACGTCTGTTGTAGTCTTCATAGAATTGGTGAAGACTGAGCTGGAGCTGAATGCTACAAGACAATCTTCTCAATCAAATTCAAAGGAAACACTGTACGTGACTTCATTATGATGGCATTTAAAGACTTTTGAATGTCTGCGATATAAACATATGATATTTTAATAACAACAGATGACATTGACTACCTGTTTAAGATATTTAATTCCCGTTCAATTGATATCAGAATAGAAATCGATTGATTAATTTCTACTTTATTAAGTACTCCAAATGAAGTGGGCTTAACTCCGTTTTCATAATTCTTCCTCCAGAATCTTTTCCGCAGTTTGGGGACTGTTACGGTTCCCAGTACAATTATAACTTGTTATTTTTATTTCTCAATTTACTTTCATACACGCTTTTTAACTTGTAATAAAAGCTTTCATGGTCACTTTTTAAAGTAATGTATATAAATTACAATAAAATATGTTAAAAACAAAGTTATCTCAACAAGGTATGTTTTGTAAACATAAACGTTAATGCTGTCGTCCCCATTGTTTATAATTTTAAAAAAACACATGTTGGAATAAGTTTGAGACTAAAGTGCTCTTTTTTTCGGTGGAAGGACCACCAGTTAATATATAATACCAGCCCAAGTATGACGGCTCGCCCCCCTGAACAAGAGTAACTTTTGTTAAATATACTTGTTCAATATTATCACAGTCCAAACAAAAGTGGTGTCAAGCCCCATAGGAACTTAATGGGTAGAGTATTTACCAGACAAAGGATATTACCTCTAAGTAATATGACAGGCGAAATACTGAAACTAATATTGACAAACATCTGTAGATATTTTCATATCGCTTATGAAGTGAGGTATACTAAGAGCATTTCATTGATATGACGGTAAATAACTACCGTCAAGGTACATGTAACAGCAGGTAAGTAGTACATACACTTGTATTGCAGTCAATAAAGAAACGTTAATTTACCAATATCTCCTATTTATTTGACAATGGTAAATAATAGAATCCATAATTATAGTAGCAGTGTTGATTAGAGGGGTATTTTTGTCAAGGAAAGCACGTACGCAAACAAAAATATACGTAAATGATGATCTGTCGACATTAGATAAATGAATGTCTGCTGACCAGCGGTCTAGATCTAGTCATGTGCTCCCTTATTAAAATTTTAGAATTTAATATTATTACAATGTTCTCTTGTGAAGGGCTTGTTATTGTTTTGGCCAAACACTTAAACATATTAAATTTTCGTTGTGCAGTTGAGAGATGTTAAGGCGTGCTTCAAACATCTAGGTTTGGACTTTTGTTTACCACATCAGATTAATTTTTAGAAAAAAATAGATATCATCAATCGAAATCATTAATTTTAAATAACATGTATGTCCAAGTTTCATACACTACGTGCGCGGATCAATTGAAGTTGAGGAGAGAAAACTGTTATATTTATATAAACAATCGAAGAGATGTCTATTTAAATATTTCAACATAATTGACCATAACAATATCAAAATAACTATACGTAATATACATACTATATACAGTGAATAATTATCTATATATAGTATAAGACATCACCCGATTACATAACATTTTATTTAATGTCACCGGCGACGACAGCGGAAATTAATAGATTTCACTTACCCGAGTAGCGTGACTCCGTCCTGATGGGGACAGGGGTGGAGGAATAGCGCGTCTCACTACTAGCACTATTGTGTCTGATCGGCCCAGCCCCCGGGAGAGGGGGGAGGCGTCGGTTCTGTAACTGTCTCACCGGGCTAGACATCACTAAATAGGAAGTGGCTTCTGATAAAGCCCAGAGCTCGATTGGAAATTTAAAGCATCCATGTTGATAACATTTTACTGTTTCGAAGGTTGTGAAAGCATGCTGTCACCTGGCACTGACTGTTAAACAGTGCACAACCACATGTTGTCCTCCAGATATGCGTTGACGTGAAATGTGCTTCAAATACACTCCAGCTTTCCAGTAAATGTATGCCTTGATCAAATGATCATGTAAACTACACAGAAAACTCGTGTTTGTATACAAGGGGAAGCCGCCTGAGAACGCGTCCAAACCGAAGTGTCAATATTTAGAAAGTAACCCTAGTATACTTATGTACGTCCAATACACGACAGCAGATAAGAACTGTTTTTAAATTGCTTAACACGTAAATGTCACGTATTGTGGTTGCTATAATAGGACCCACATGGTCGGGTATCACTTTACTTTTTACCGTGTATATAGAGTGAAGCTCGGCTGCACAACAACGGTAAGTTCCATACAAACCTCCAAATCCTCGTCCCTTGCCTTTCAGTACAAATACACCCGCATCAATAACGCAAGGATTAGACGTCTTTAGGCGAAAACCGTTCGAGAGGAATTCATTTTATCCTTAATAATGTATACTACCACAGTAGGGGACGCGCACGCAGAGTAAAGTATTATCAAAATATTGTATCCACTCTATGATATTGATAAAAACGTGTATCCTCTAAATGGTATTAACAGAAGCTGGTATCTACCGGGGCTGTGATGGTAAACAACCTCTTGTAATGATGTAAACCTCGGAGATGTTAAGGATTTCACCTGGCTAATCACACCTGATGCGATCAGGCGAGAGCGATAATTCGTCCGGCAATATCCAACCCTTGGTTATTACCTGGAATTCTACATTAACAGTTTTTCAAAGGTAAAGATTACATGTATGTAGTTATTCGAGAGGTTCGGCGTGTGTCGATCGATCGATGAACGCGATGTGATAGCTTGTCAGTCGACGCGCGTACGTACCCTATTGGTCTCCTGGTCATCACGGCGTACATCAAAACAAACCTTTCTTGCGGTTCACCTGGTAGTCCACCAAGCTCCATAGACTGTGTATCTCATTTCCCAATCATATTCCCATCAACCGTTCCCGCCAATATTTAAAACCGGAAGTACTGTCGCATTGAGGAGGGTACATGTTGCGCGTGAGTACCTGCGGGCCAGCTGTCTTACCAAGGGAAATCACAGCTTTCGGGATCGTGTGATCAACACAGATAAACAGCTGTTATAAAGTATTGGAAAGTATGTCATGAAATCTTATGCTGTAGACGAAAAGGTAACGGTTTCACAAAAGACATCAAAGCGTCACGAAATCTCATTTTGTAAATAATCTATTTGACACAATTTCGGTATCACAGAGGCAAGGAAATGATACAATCTCTTTATCGCAGATTTCTTTGATTTTCCTCACACGCAAGATATATCATTAAATAAATCGGTCTCCAAGAGTACGAGCAATGATGATGCATGAAAACTATAAAAAAAACACAGTTCTTGGCATTAAAATACATAAACAAGAAAGAGGTTCAATATCTTCGGCACACTATACGTATACCAGAATACGCTGGATTTTTTTTCACGTTTATGTTAGCTTTTTGCATTGAAAGTTTTATACATACGGATGATTGCAATAGGCTGATATTGGCAACAGCAAGCACAACAAGGTTTTCTTTTTGGTGCATGCGTCTTTCTTCTTGCCAGGCCTCTCTCAATTTTGGGTCTCTAAGTTCTGATTGTTTAGTTTCTGATAACCCTATCGCAGAATGTTGTGCTCAGTAAATAGGTTTTAATTGATACGCTGTTCGTTATCAACAACAAACATCTAGATATATGACTCATTGCATTACATGTTCAACCCGATCCTATTTCGTTTTTCATGTTTCCAAGCGTCACTATTCCGTACAACTAACTAAATGTTTATTGTTCTTATAGATTTGCCTTATGTTTGGTATTCGTTTTAATAGCCCACACTAATTATAAATATACTCAGTTTAGCTTTATGAAATTAGTAATTGATTATTATGTGTAGTTTTAAATTGAAACGAAAAGGCAAAATGGTTCACATTTCATAATGAATTTAACGAGATCACCTGCACATTGTGATCAATTTGAACCATTCTACAAAATGTACCTATATCCGGTTCTCAAATTGTACTACTTCCGGTGGATGAATGCACATTATTGCAAGCAACTGATCATGTTGAAGTCACGCATTTCATTATTGCCATCCGTGCTCGTAACCTGAGGTACTAATACACACTAGGAAAAGGTGTCATATTCCCGATTATCTAACTAGCAGGATCAATTCGTTGTTAGCTTCCATGACGATTAAGGCGTAGGCGTTCCCAGGGATCTGTCGATCTCTGTCTCTTTCATATATTGATTGATCTATGCTTGCTTGTCCTTTTATGATCCCCACCATACAGTGCTACTAATGGAAATTAGATTTCAGAAGCAAACTTTAAAACAAACAACACTACTGTATGCTCTAACGCTGGATTTCATTTTTCCCAGTTCTGTTTAAGGGAAAACCGTTACTGGAGAGTTCAGTTCCTTATAAGACCAAGTCCTTTATAGAGACTATGGTAGTTTTATAACTTGTTGCTAGGTTCACTCCAGACAGTTGAACAGTACATAAAATGAGGAAAAACAATACTGCTGTACACTTTCGTACGGTTAAAGGGACCCAAAGACTAATCATAAAGGACTTCAGTGTAGTAGCCAGACCCTTGAGCTCATTTTGGTAGCATGAGGGTTTAATGTATTCAAGAAAAAGCTGAAACTTACATAATCATATTTATTACAAAATATAATTTATATAATGACTGAAAAAACGTATGATATCTTATCAGTATGTTTATACGACATATGACAAATTGCTTGAACTTTTTGTCCTAATCTTGTATAATCGGGGACTATAAAGTTGGATAAACTGAGGTGACATCCATTTAGGGAGATTATAAAGACCTTTAGTTGGATACACAGGGGTGACATCCATTTAGGGAGATTATAATGACCTTTAGTTGGATACACTGGGGTGACATCCATTTAGGGAGATTATAATGACCTTTAGTTGGATACACTGAGGTAACATCGAGTTGAAGACACTAAAACTGACCTTTACGTGGTGACATTGAAATGACATCCATTTAGGGAGACTATAGTTACCTTTGGCTTGATACACTGGGATGACATCGAGTTGGATACACTAAACCTACCTTTAGTTGGTGACACTGAAGTGACATCCATCTAGGGGGACTATATTGACCTTTGGCTGGATACACTGGTATGATATCGAGTTGGGGACACTAAGATGACCTTTACTTGGTGACACTGAAGTGACTGACATCCATTTAGGGAGACCATAATGACCTTAACTTGGTGACACCGAAGTGACTGACATCCATTTAAGGAGACTATAATGGTTTTTGGTTGGATACACTGGGATGACATCGAGTTGGGGATACTAAACTGACCTTTACTTGGTGACACTGAAGTGACATCCATTTAGGGGGACTATAATGGTTTTTGGTTTGATACACTGGGATGACATCGAGTTTGGGATACTAAACTGACCTTTACTGGGTGAAACTGAAGTGACATCCATTTAGGGGGACTATAATGGTTTTTGGTTTGATACACTGGGATGACATCGAGTTTGGGATACTAAACTGACCTTTACTTGGTGACACTGAAGTGACACCTTGTTGAGAACACCAAACTGACCGTTGATTTAGGACACTGAAGTGACCACTACATTGGACGATTAAGTGACATCTAATTTGGATGCTGTTTTGATCTGTAATAAGGAGGGACGCTTATGTGCCGTTCTAGCTGGAGACATTCGTTCGTAATTTTTTTTCGTTGTCATGGAGACGTTGCTTTTTTTGTTCAAGCAAAGCAATTTTTGTAAAAATGCGCTTTTTGTGACACACGTAGGTATTGGTGACAAAATAGTTCATTGTAAGAAAGACTACACAGAAAAACTTTTAAATACACAAGATTGATATCAAATTATGCATACATTCGAAGATTATATATCACAAACCAAGAAAACAACCATGATTTAAAAATTGATCATTTGTTTAAAGGTAAGCCATGGTCTACGAACTGTCAACCCTGTTGACAATAATTTTCAGTACATGGTTAAAATTGGCATACCAGTGTTCATTCGTAGAAAGGATTTTTTTTGTTTGTCACATGCGGGGGCTTTCAGTTCTACTAATTGTTTTAAAACACCATATTTTGGCTAATCCTGCATAGCAACGCAATTTTGTTGCTATGGTAGAGCATGAACATTGAAAAAATCTGCACCAAGAAAGACAGCCCCCAATTAACACATATGATGCTTATAACAGAAATTGGTAAATAAATTCAAGTTAAAATGGATTTTGTTGAGAACCCCATATACTGTTTAATGTCGTGAAACAATCTGTGTCCAGAAAACAGAATTTTAGCTCATCTGGTAGAAATGGGCCGAGTCGAAATCGAAGATGATCACGATGTGACAGTTTGTCTTGATTTTTTTTCGATTTCTCCAGTTACATCTGGCTCTACAAAAAATAAAGTTAGTGTTTACAACCGAGTAGTGATGTGGTTTGGGTGAAATGGTACAAATGGTCCACTCGTCAGACTCTAACTAAGAGGTCATATTAACTTTGACTAAATAATAAAAGTATGAAGAGTGAGAACCTGATGAACCTTGATTGTCATTGTTGTCCTTTTTTATTTTTTTCTCTTTCAACTTTGACTTTTTCTGAAGTTCAATATTTGTTTTTAAAATCTTCTATCCGGTTAATTTAACTATACTTGTCGTAAGTAAACCACTCAAGAACCTGACCAAGATGACAGCATGCTGCCAGATGAAAATGGGTTTGTCGACAGTAATTACGACATCATTAAAGATGTGTCATTGTTTTAGGATAAAGAAAAACAGACTACGTTCCTGCCGACTATTATAAATGTATTTAAGTTAATCCCGGTTCAGTTTGTCACCTCAACACAGTTTAGTGAGGGAGGCTTATAAAACAAATCGTTATTTAATTGTCAATTAAAATTATCAAACTCTTATACCGGTTATTGTTAATGCATTTATATGTGTGTTTAAGAAATATCATCATGATATCGTGAGAGAAAAAAAGATATTCGCAAAATAGGAATTTTAGTCAAAAGTCTTTTTAAGTAGTGTTAGGGGAGATTATGATGGAAGACGTCTACTCGATCGGTTAATACACACAGATTTTCTAATGAGAAAGAATGGAGATAAAAAGAACCATCAGGCCAGCCTAGATTTGGAAAAACACTGAAGTAGAAGACTCGTGTAGTTAACACTAATTAAATCAACTATGAAGCCTATAAAAAAACCTGATGACGTATGTGTGACGTCAGTCGAATGAGATGATAGGCTTCATAAATAAGAGGTAGGCGCTGGCCATTACAAAATCAATATGATCAGTTTCTCGAAAGTAACGCAAATAACCCCATAGAAAATTACAATGGAGATGGAGAATAATGATAGACATTTTTATAATTAGTATTTCCATTTCCTCTTTCTCTAATGATATTTTAAAATGAAAAGCTTCTAGGAAAGTCACTGAAATTATTGACAGACAAATGAGAATAATTATTCGTGTCTCTTTACATCTGAACATAAAAGCAGCTAACAGCGACCACCTGCGTCTAAGATGTAAATGACGTCACGGGGACAATCAGAGATGTCGAGTAGTTTTAGGGTGTGTATTTGACCAATCAGAAGAACGGAAACATATTATACTCAATTTAAAAGAAGACTATGCCTCATTTAAACGCGATACTAACGTGTTTCATGGAAACGGTCATCTCGTTTAAACGAGATAACAAACGCGATTCAACGAGATCATTAACGTGTTGAATTGTCCTAACAGCTTCGGTAAATGGGATGTCAATTTTCAAAATATTTTTACCAGAGGGAAATATATTTTTTTAGAAATCGAAAACAATTTTCCACACAGGGTCAACGTGATTTTGACCTTACCACCCTAAAAAATCCGTAAGATTCCTCTTTCAGACATAGGAAGTCTGTATCACTCAAGTACAGATTCAAATACCTAAAGGTGGAAACCTAATCTACTAATATAACTCCGGGGTTTTAGCAAAATAGGTCACTGAAACATCAATGAAATTCATTCTCACTGCGCGTGTAATCTTCCCGCCAAATGTAAGGTCTTCAGTGGAAAAATATTCTATCAGAGCTGGGGAATCATATATTTTGGAAATCAGTCAACAACGGGTTTCAAGTGTTCCTGAGGTACAGTTGTTTTATAAAGCGCATAGCCGAATTCGATGAAGAACATACACACCCTTTTTCCGTGTGACCCTGTTAGACTGTACCTCGGGTGTGTATAGGTGGTTACAGAACATACACTCCAATGTTCCATGTTACCCTGTATGACTTTACCTAGTGTGTTGATAGGTGGTTACAAAACATACACTCCAATATTCCGTGTGAACCTGTATGACTTTACCACATGTGTTGATAGGGGGTTACAGAACATACACTCCAATGTTCCGTGTTGCCCTGTATGACTTTACCTAGTGTGTTGATAGGTGGTTACAGACCATACACTCCAATGTTCCGTGTGACCCTGTATGACTTTACCTCGGGTGTTGATAGGTGGTTACAAAATATACACTCCAATATTCCGTGTGAACCTGTATGACTTTACCACGTGTGTTGATAGGTGGTTACAGAACATACCGTCCAATATTCCGTGTGACCCTGTATGACTTTACCTCGGGTGTTGATAGGTGGTTACAAAATATACACTCCAATATTCCGTGTGAACCTGTATGACTTTACCACATGTGTTGATAGGGGGTTACAGAACATACACTCCAATGTTCCGTGTTGCCCTGTATGACTTTACCTAGTGTGTTGATAGGTGGTTACGGAACATACACTCCAATGTTCCGTGTTACCCTGTATGACTTTGCCACGTGTGTTGATAGGTGGTTACAGAACATACCGTCCAATATTCCGTGTGACCCTGTATGACTTTACCTCGGGTGTGTATAGGTGGTTACAGAACATACACTCCCATGTTCCGTGTGACCCTGTATGACTTTACCTCGGGTGTGTATAGGTGGTTAAAGAACATACACTCCAATGTTCCGTGTTACCCTGTATGACTTTACCTCGGGTGTTGATAGGTGGTTACAAAACATACACTCCAATATTCCGTGTGAACCTGTATGAGTTTACCTAGTGTGTTGATAGGTGGTTACAGAACATACACTCCAATGTTCCGTGTGACCCTGTATGACTTTACCACATGTGTTGATAGGTGGTTACAGAACATATACTCCAATGTTACGTGTTACCCTGTATGACTTTACCTCGGGTGTTGATAGGTGGTTACAGAACATACACTCCATTGTTCCGTGTAACCCTGTATGACTTCACCTAGTGTGTTGATAAGCGGTTACAGAACATACACTCCAATGTTCCGTGTGACCCTGTATGACTTTACCACGTGTGTTGATAGGGGGTTACAAACATACACGTCAATGTTCCGTGCGACCCTGTATGACTTCACCTAGTGTGTTGATAAGCGGCTACATAACATACACTCCAATGTTCCGTGTGTTGATAGGTGGTTACAGACCATACACTCCAATGTTCCGTGTGACCCCGTATGACTTTACCACGTGTGTTGATAGGTGGTTACAAACATACACGTCAATGTTCCGTGTGACCCTGTATGACTTCACCTAGTGTGTAGATAGGTGGTTACAGAACATACACTCCAATGTTCCGTGTAACCCTGTATGACTTCACCTAGTGTGTTGATAAGCGGTTACATAACATACACTCCAATGTTCCGTGTGACCCTGTATGACTTTACCACGTGTGTTGATAGGTGGTTACAGAACATACACTCTAATGTTCCGTGTTACCCTGTATGACTTTACCACGTGTGTTGATAGGTGGTTACAAAACATACACTCCAATTTTCCGCGTGACCCTGTATGACTTTACCACGTGTGTTGATAGGTGGTTACAAACATACACGTCAATGTTCCGTGTGACCCTGTATGACTTTACCTAGGGTGTAGATAAGTGGTTACAGAACATACACACCAATGTTCCGTGTGACCCTGTATGACTTTACCACGCACGTTGATAGGTGGTTGCAGAACATACACTCCAATGTTCCGTGTGACCCTGTATAACTTTTCCTAGTATGTTGAAAGGTGGTTACAGAACATAAACTCCAATGTTCCGTGTGACCCTGTATAACTTTACCTAGTATGTTGAAAGGTGGTTACAGGACATACACTCCAATGTTCCGTGTGACCCTGTATGACTTTACCTAGGGTGTAGATAAGTGGTTACAGAACATACACTCCAATGTTCCGTGTTACCCTGTTCCAATGTTCCGTGTGACCCTGTATGACTTTACCTAGGGTGTAGATAAGCGGGTATAGAACATACACTCCAATGTTCCGTGTTAACCTGTATGACTTTACCACGTGTGTTGAAAGGTGGTTACAGAACATAAACTCCAATGTTCCGTGTGACCCTGTATGACTTTACCGCGTGTGTAGATAGGTGGTTACAGAACATACACTCCAATATTCCGTGTGACCCTATATGACTTTACCACATGTGTTGATAGGTGGTTACAGAACATACACTCCAATATTCCGTGTGAACCTGTATGACTTTACCACGAGTGTTGATAGGTGGTTACAGAACATACACTCCAATGTGTCGTGTTATCCTGTATGACTTTACCACGTACGTTGATAGGTGGTTACAGAACATACACTCCAATGTTCCGTGTGACCCTGTATAACTTTACCTAGTATGTTGAAAGGTGGTTAGAGAACATACACTCCAATGTTCCGTGTGACCCTGTATAACTTTACCTAGTATGTTGAAAGGTGGTTAGAGAACATACACTCCAATGTTCCGTGTGACCCTGTATAACTTTACCTAGTATTACCACGTGTGTAGATAGGTGGTTACAGAACATACACTCCAATATTCCGTATGAACCTGTATGACTTTACCACGAGTGTTGATAGGGGGTTACAGAACATACACTCCAATGTTCCGTGTGTTGATAGGAGGTTACAGAACATACACTCCAATGTTCCGTGTTACCCTGTATGACTTTACCTCGGGTGTTGATAGGTGGTTACAGAACATACACTCCACTGTTCCGTGTTACCCTGTATGACTTTACCACGTGTGTTGATGGGTGGTTACAGAACATACACTCCAATGTTCCGAGTGACCCTGTATGACGTTACCACGTACGTTGATAGGTGGTTACAGAACATACACTCTAATGTTCCGTGTTACCCTGTATGACTTTACCTCGGGTGTTGATAGGTGGTTACAGAACATACTCTCCAATGTTCCGTGTGACCCTGTATGACTTTACCACGAGTGTTGATAGGGGGTTACAGAACATACACTCCAATGTTCCGTGTGACCCTGTATAACTTTACCTAGTATGTTGAAAGGTGGTTAGAGAACATACACTCCAATGTTCCGTGTGACCCTGTATAACTTTACCTAGTATGTTGAAAGGTGGTTACAGAACATACACTCCAATGCTCCGTGTGACCCTGTATGACTTTACCACGTACGTTGATAGGTGGTTACAGAACATACCCTCCAATGTTCCGAGTGACCCTGTATGACTTGACCACGTACGTTGATAGGTGGTTACAGAACATACACTCTAATGTTCCGTGTTACCCTGTATGACTTTACCTAGTCTGTTGATAGGTGGTTACAGAACATACACTCCAGAACATACACTCCAATATTCCGTGTGACCCTATATGACTTTACCACATGTGTTGATAGGTGGTTACAGAACATATGGTTACAGAACATACACTCCAATGTTCCGTGTTCCCCTGTATGACTTTACCTAGTCTGTTGATAGGTGGTTACAGAACATACACTCCAGAACATACACTCCAATATTCCGTGTGACCCTATATGACTTTACCACATGTGTTGATAGGTGGTTACAGAACATAGACTCCAATATTCCGTGTGAACCTGTATGACTTTACCACATGTGTTGATAGGTGGTTACAGAACATAGACTCCAATATTCCGTGTGAACCTGTATGACTTTACCACATGTGTTGATAGGTGGTTACAGAACATACACTCCATAGGTGGTTACAGAACATACACTCCAATGTGGCGTGTTATCCTGTATGACTTTACCACGTACGTTGATAGGTTGTTACAGAACATACACTCCAATGTTCCGTGTGTTGATAGGAGGTTACAGAACATACACTCCAATGTTCCGTGTGACCCTGTATGACTTTACCACGAGTGTTGATAGGTGGTTACAGAACATACACACCAATGTGTCGTGTTATCCTGTATGACTTTACCAGGTACGTTGATAGGTGGTTACAGAACATACACTCTAATGTTCCGTGTTACCCTGTATGACTTTACCTCGGGTGTTGATAGGTGGTTACAGAACATACTCTCCAATGTTCCGTGTGACCCTGTATGACTTTACCACGTGTGTTTATAGGTGGTTACAAACATACACTTCAATGTTCCGTGTTACCCTGTATGACTTTACCTAGTATGTTGAAAGGGGGTTACAGAACATACACTCCAATGTTCCGTGTGACCCTGTATGACTTTACCACGAGTGTTGATAGGTGGTTACAGAACATACACACCAATGTGTCGTGTTATCCTGTATGACTTTACCACGTACGTTGATAGGTTGTTACAGAACATACACTCCAATGTTCCGTGTGACCCTGTACGACTTTACCACGTGTGTTGATAGGTGGTTACAAACATAAACTTCAATGTTCCGTGTTACCCTGTATGACTGTACCTCGTGTGTTGAAAGGTGGTTACAGAACATACACTCCAATGTTTCGTGTGACCCTGTATAACTTTACCTAGTGTGTTGAAAGGTGGTTACAGAACATACACTCCAATGTTCCGTGTGACCCTGTATAACTTTACCTAGTATGTTGAAAGATGGTTACAGATTCATTAAACAATGTACGTGTTCCATCACACATTCTCAGCGATGCAACTGTGCTACTGAACCACATGTTTTTCAATGTCTAGCTTTTTTTAACGAATCATTGAAAGTCCAATACCAAAAAACATCAATTAAAAATCTCACTTGAATTATATAGTGTTTAAAATATTGAGGATTATTCCTATAAATGCACATAGTTTTTCAAATGGTACGTCCATGTTTAGAATTTATCGGTTCGCCAAACTGTAAATGTTAGGTCTATTATAAAAGTACTTATTTAAATACGCTTTTTCTGAATTCAGCTAGTGATGGACAATGAAATCCATCCCTGCTTTGCTGGCTGTTACAATATTTTCACATTCTATTTTGGCGGTCAATACTATTCCATCCTCCGGACTCGGTAATAAATTGATGACTCGTTGATCTAAATTTGCACAAAACATGGCTTTCGTTATCACTTAAAAGATCTAAATAATCTTCAAACTGGCACTTTTCTTTATAAATTCTATAAAGTATTGCTTTCGCTGAATTAGATACATCATTCTTCCAATTCTGAACAAATTGGTCATACAGAATGTATTAACACAAACTTTTAGCCAGAACGTTTTTAATTCTGCGAAATGTGCATACCAAATGTAGGTTAAACCACATTCATTAATTATTTGTTGGGTATATCTGGGACTGCCTTAAGCTTAATACCATAGCTTTGATTATGACATAGCAAATTATACACAGTAGGATAGTTTACATTCTTTGGAATAACTCATTTGTGACCAATACGTTATCATTCTGGTTTTCACTGAAACAGATACCTGGTTAGTTAATATCATACTCGCCATTCAATAGTGACTTCAAAATACCTGCTTAATTAATTTCACACTACCATTTAATCATGACGTCACAACACCCTGATGATTACTACGGCTTTCGCCACTAATGGTCAGGTTTATTCCTTTATAAATAGTGAGAGTGTCATCGTTGCTCTGGGTATGGCAGGGTCAGATATGCCACTATACCTGGTTATAATTAATACCCACACACCTCTTACAGTTCTGACGTCAAAACACCTGGTTTATTGATGACCGTTTTCAATCTCGCCATTTATAATTATGACGTCACAACACCCAGTCCATTACTACCGCTAGTGCTCTCTCTATTTGACTGTAACATGTATTTCCTTATAACAACTGAGTTTTGCTTATCCTTGCTCGAGAATAAAAGTGGTCAGACATATTCAAACGACATTCTGTGTTAAACACTTCTGTGCAGTAATCGGGTCGTGCAGTCGATCAATGGTAAAACTCAGTGATGTTAACCTTACAGTCCTGGTATACATCTTTCAATAGGATATGAAAAGGTTTAGCCTTAAAAGAGCGTAGCTTTTGTTAATCTCTGATATTTACTGAGAATTAAATCAGAATGAGATATTACTGATTCAGAATAAGATAACCTTTGTTTAAAGAAGACAAGACAGGACAAGGACAATAACCCTTAAGCTCTAATGAGATTTTAAGACCGATACAACTATTTGGGGAGACCGGGACAAGTTCGTCCCATTTCTATGAAAGTCTTTCTAGGCATTGACAGCACGTCCGTTTTTGAAGAATTATTTTACTTTACCTGTCGGAAGATCGGATGGCCGAACGAGCCACGCCATGGGGTAAGTTCGAACAGGCAGTCGGGTAAGCTCGCCCCATGTTTGAATCGGCTTTATTTATAACGCAATAAAGCATGCAACGTTAGATTTTCCCGGCAATTTTTAGACTTTTACCGAAATAATATTTGAAGGGGGGAGGGGGGGGGCGAGGGGCTAACAACACTGTCAGGCGCGTAGCTGCCTATACGCGAGTACGCAGTTGAATCCACATGATTCTGACAAACAAACAAAAATTCAGCTAAAGTTGCCTTATGCGTACTTGACTGCATGCTTATATCAAACGTTCCTTGTCGTTTCTATACTAAATAGCCATTGAAGACACCTGCTCAAGAAGATGCCATATTTGATGCATTTCATGACGACTTTAGTGGAGATCGTGAAAGCTTCAGACGTGAATTCGAAAGTTGCCCGGTCTTTGGAAGAAACAAAGCCTTCTGACCTTAGTGCAACATTTACATAAGTCTGGTAGTGTGGCTTATTACCATGCCGGTCTCAACAGTCACAACTGAGAGGCAGTTCAGTATCATGAGAAGGGTGAAAAACTACATGAGTTCCACTATGTCCACTGAACGTCTGTCTGGACGAGCAATGTTGCATAGTTAGACAAATGGACATTGACATTGAAAATATAATAATACAGTGAGTTCGCTGGCAAAAAGGACAGAAAATTATACTTCTGTTAGATAATCTGGGTATTATTAACATTATCGGGGCTCGTATTTGTTTGCTATTTTAGGTCTATTTAAGAGAAAAAATATGCCGAGTAAAGGGTTTATTTGTTGATTTAAGATCCTAAAACTTTCCATTTTCGAGTACTAAATAAAGCACCTCAGAATGCCCAGAATGCACCAGATTGCACCATTGTTTTTAAAAATGTCCAGGGGGCCAGGCCCCCCGACCCCCCTAGCACAGTTATGAATCCACGTTAATAGAGGCCTAGCTACGCCCTTGACTGTATAACACTGTAGAATTATTTCACACACAGCAACTTTCTCATTTGAAAGTTGTCAATTTCTAACAATACTTATGATAAATGACAAACAAATAGTAAGGCCAAAACAAAAAGATGTCTGTTTAGGGTTCCCGACCGACCCTAGCTTTTTACCCCCGACCTAAAACTTTTTGATGAAAAAAAAAGGTTTTTTTTTCTTTTTTCAAACCGCTGGTTTTCGAATTTTAGAATGTTCCTTGCCTTTCAAAATGACTTCCAACTCCGTATTGACGCTAAATGTCATCATATGGAGCACAATTTGCCTCCAAATGAACCTTGTTTATGTAATTCTTTGTTTTACATACAATAGTAGGGTCATAATCACATGACCACGCGGTACACAAAAATATTGCCTAATCAACATTCTCAAAAGTCAGTTTACCAATGTTGCAAATGAGTGTATTCAAAATTCGAATTTAAGCGGGTCTACATACTTTAATTTTGGAAAACAATAACGAGACCAGGTAGGCCTAAATCACGCCAGTAGCCTACCGAAAACAAATCAAGTATAGAATGCCTGGTTCTGAAAGGTTAATATGATGATATGATCACCGATCGCGAGGGCACAGGCTTGTTAACTGCAAGCAAATGCATGACTGGATTACGGTGACGATTATCGTCAAGTTCAGACTATTATAATAATTTGTATTCAGTTCAAATTGATACCTGAAAAGTTTCTTCAAATGATAATTCCTCGCCTGGTTTTTAACAAAGAATGTATGTGAAAGACAACAGACCAGTGCCGCCATGTTGGATCCACTTTGGTACGATTCAGAGAGCGACAGCGAAAATATTTTCTCGTTTACAGAAAGTGCCGAATATTCCCGATTGCAGGTTCGTATCGGTACCGCTGGTACGAATGCGATAAAGAAACTGCATGGGCCGAACTTGCCCCGGCATCATTGGCCGAACCTGGCCGGGCCCAAATTGATAGTTATTCACAGAAAGTTTGCGTAACTATAAAGAAGCGAGGTCATGATTGTCTTTCTAGACTACGCTCCCAAAAGTATCTTTTTCCTGTGTAGTAATTCTATTCTTTTGTTTTCCTCGCCATCTTTTTTTCGTGTGAATCAAACTGAATGCCAAGCCAACTAAACTGCTAAGATTTTGTTAAAGTTGTAAATAGTATAGGCTTAAGAACAAAAATATATCAGTGGTGGCCAAACTTGCCCCGGTCTGCCGTGTGTAGATTTTTTGTATCATAGATAATTGGCGCCCGAGAGGTACGCTCGTATACACTTTTAATTTACTTTATGGGTTTAGTAAATGACCATTTGAAATTCATAACTAGATGACTTCAGTACATAATTTTAAGTTATGACTTATTGACTGATGTGATACGATACAAGGGGAATAACTCTTGCAAAATCAAAAGATTCCGCTGGAGGAATACCTCGTCGGTTTCTAGACTTAGTTTGAACTTTTCCCCTTACACTTACCTTTCTGAATGACTTTTGAAGCTGACTTCTTCATCGATCGTGCGACCACGGGAGTGTCATGTGACACTGGTCCATTCCTAAAAAGTTTGAAAATAAAATGTACAGTTCTAAATCACCAAATGTTTGTAATCTATGATTTCGTATTATTTGGTGTGTTTTTTTTAGCAATACTACAGTTACAAGTGATCAGGGTCGGTAAGTAGCCGTTTTTTTCAATATCGCTTTAATATTTCTCATTAATATATTCAGTTATTAATTATGTAACAAACATTGTATGTCGTTACAAAATCTGGTTGCAAAGGGGAAGGAGTACAGATATCGGAAAATTTCGGCACACAAAAGTATAGGGATTTGGTGAAATGAGCCTGGGACTCTCGATTCTGTGTTGACACTATTTTGATACAGTACATATTGTACCTATTTGGCGGGGTGGGGGTGGGGAGGGTGTAGAGGGATGGTTCGGAACAACGTCTTTTGTAAGGCTGGGCTATAAATCCTGTATTTTGGATTTATAAAAATGGAATTACAAATTCTGTTTCCTATTCATTTTTGTCAATATTGTTTACTCATTTCCCGTATCTGACAATCAATCAATAACTGTTTTAGAGCCGCATGCTATTATTGTAAATAAAAATCGGTACCTGCTGACCTGTAATTATGTGGTTTCAAACAGAAAAGACGGGAGAGTGCATGTTCCGGAACTACACATAGACAGTTAGGAACAAATGCCGCCCTACAATCAGTCATACAAATGTACAACAATAAAAAATAATACAAGAACACATCCTTCTTATATCAACCGACAGGAAACAGAAACGACGCTACTGAGTCTTCCTGTAAACGTGATACCTACATCTATACATACATTTCAGTACACTTTACTTATTACACTTAAAACTACTGAGAAATTAACTATTAGTTGTCAGCTTAACTGTTTGATTTAATCGTATCCGTAAAGCTAATCAAGAATTAACAGAAACAGTCATATGTTTAATTACTTACCAGAATCAGCTGATTTCAGTCATAATTGACGCAAACACGTACTAACTACAACACATAGACTAGCAGTGAAGTACTTGGTATTGATATACGTACTGTGCCCCTGGTTTCCTACCGTCCCGATCTGAAGGCCACTAGATGTGTATTCATCCATCTAACACTAAACATTAACTGTTAGACAAAAGCCCGTCTTGTCAGACTGAAGACGGACAACGTCATTTTAAAAAGATTAGTAAACAATTGGTGTGTACCAGAACACAATGGAATGACGCCTAGTAAGCTTAATCAGAGACGTAACATGTACTATTAAATCAAAGCTCAACCCTAAAATTATCTTTATTATTAAATTTGAAAATAGAACATGTTTGTTCCGAAACAGAAAAAAATATATATTACCATTGGTAAATAAAATAAAAAGTTTATATTGAAGTACATTTGTTGAATGGTTTTTAAAATATTATTTATTGAGCTAAATATGCTTGGTAGGACTGGTTATATATGGTAAGTACTAGTCAGAGTCATGTTTTCATATTGATTACTTGAAACAATTACATGTATACATGGATGAGATTTTGTATTGCTTGACTGTATATTCATAATGTATTGCAAAAAATAACTTACACATATGTTGAGAATTGTTTCTTTAAGAAGTAATTGAGGTATACGTTTTTTAAGAAGTAATTGAGGTATACGTTTTTTAAGAA
This sequence comes from Mizuhopecten yessoensis, assembly GCF_002113885.1. Classification (NCBI taxonomy): domain Eukaryota; kingdom Metazoa; phylum Mollusca; class Bivalvia; order Pectinida; family Pectinidae; genus Mizuhopecten; species Mizuhopecten yessoensis. Next base: position 352,746 of record NW_018404373.1, read on the forward strand.
GTAATTGAGGTATACGTTTGTTAAGAAGTAATTGAGGTATATGTTTTTTAAGAAGTAGTTGAGGTATAATTTTTTTCAATGAGATGTTCATAGTCGAAGAACAAAGTCGGTAATCTGCTACGAAATATGTATTATAAATATAAACGCTTCAACAAGTCAATTATCAATTAGTCCATGTGCGCTGAGACAATGGCGTACACGTGCACATTCAATAGTTTTACTTACAACGGTAGCTGAATCACTGGCTAACAGATATTACGCTAGTTATATTAAATCAATTGCTACTAACAATTGTTTATTGTTAACTAGTACAGGTTGTAAGACGTGATTCTAAAATGTAAGTAGGGGGATTGAGTGACACATAATTTTTGGCTAATGTGTACGGTTAATATTTCACACCTAGCGCTTGCCAAGTGTCGACAACTCCGTCGATCTCGCTCAATGTCATTATAAAGTGTCCGTTCATTGTGTCATTAGCCGAGTGACAGTTGACATATCGTCAGGAATGTTCCAAGTGTTTCAGCACACATACACACATATATCACAAACACTGAGTCACATCCTTAAAAGACCTTATAGCTGTGAAAAGGACGTTAAACCAAACAAAATACAGTATGTAACTGACATATTAATCAAGCGGGATCTTTTTTTTTAAAGAAATATGTAATTATGGTGTCTACCTCCTGTTTGAATATTATCTGATGTTATGACAGGAGTTCGTCTTTTTATTGAAAAATATAATGGTCTATATGAACAACATACACACTGGAAACTGATACTGATTAATTATATTATTTTAAAGCAGATACATGAACTTGCATTCTTATAACACAATTATTACGTTCGAGTATGTGGTAAAAAAAAAAGAAGCTACCATTAAATGTTATATACCAGGCGCGTAACTGGCCTGTGAGCAAATAAGCAGTTGCGTCAAAAAATCTCGAAGAACAATTTTGCATTTTATATGGCTTTTCAATAACTTCTCATAACAGGCTTGCTTGGAAATTTTGTAATTCTGAGTGAATTTTAGTCAACAATTAAATGTTTATGAATCATACCCTTTGTTGTTGTTTTTTTAATTTCCGACAATACACATAAAGCCTAAATCATATAAATAACACTGCTTCAGAGATTCTTAAACGATGACAAAAAAACTAGATATTGAATAAATTAAACATACAAGCATGGCTCTCAAAAAAATGAACAGTTTATCTTTTTGAGAGCAATGCTTGTATGTTTAATGTATTCAATATCTAGTTGTTTTGTTAAAACTCTGCATGCACATCGTTAACAGTCCTGTATGTTCTTTAGTTTGGTTTGGTTTAGTATTGTTTAACGTCCTATCAACAGCTATGGTCGTTTAAGGACGGCCTCCCCTGTGTGAAAGATGCATGCGTGTAGATTATGTGTGTGTGTTTTGGGAGGCTGCGATATGTTCGTGTTTGTCTCCTTGTGATAGCGCAGTACTGATGCCGACTTTATAGTGCTTCCTCACTGAGACATTCCAGGAGGACACCCTTATACTGACAACGGGTGAGCCATATATATCAATATAATTATTACTTATGGTATATGGGTATTATATAACATGACTAGTGATATAATTATTTTTACAGCGTCAAACTTTTACGAAATTGAATGTGCATATCCTAACGGTTCTAAAACCCGTTAAAACTTACGCAAGCGATATGTAATATTTTATTAAATGGTGTTTTTTTAATGATCAGTACTTATGATTTTGTCCTTAAAAGCGAGTCTTAGCCTACTTCACATAAGTTTTACACTGTAGACATAAATAATTCACGGTACAAGTTAGTTCTGACTTATTCTACATTGCAATACCATAACAAATATAATTTACATCTTTATGTATATATGATATGGATTGTTCGTATTTCACAATTCTTTGTGAGCCCAGGAGAACCACTTTTAAATGCTGTCAAAAAGTAGGTTAAAAAGATAACATTCAACTCAAGTGATTCCTGTGAAGATATATATAACGGCGATTCTGATTGGCGAATCGAGAAGGAGCCGAGATACCCCGAGTTGTTCTCGGGTATTTACGTCAATATTTTCCCGGCGTCTATAGTTACAATGGCGGCTTGACGACACCTTGTTATTATTTACCGTAGCGATAGACGGCAGGTAATCAATGAAACGAATCGCTCAGTGATTAGCCAAGAAGAACAACATTAGACCCAGGGGAAATTTAAAGGGTAGCCCTTGTACACGCTAACGGGAGGTGAGGCAGTGAGATCAGTCATCAGGGAGAGGGCAGGTGCGCGGCAGGATCCGGAATCTGCAATTCAGGGATAATAAGAACAAGGATTTATTGAAGATTTAGTGAAACTATATTAAACAGAAGATGGGCTGTAAACAGGGGAAACAAGTTCAAGTACAGCCCGTGGGAGCTGCCGAAGTAAGACACGACAATATCAACATCAGGAAAACTAAAAGTGACGTTTCAGAATACGATATTGACGAAAACACAGGCTTAAAAGTATCGAAAAATAAAAATAAAAACAAAAGGACAAAATCTTCAAAAAGTACGAGGAGTAAAGATTCTTTAGGCTCGTGTCTCAGTTTAGATGAACGGAGTTCCATACCAGATTCGGAGAGGGGCAATTCTGCCTCGTCCAAAAACAGTGCTGATTCTGGTTTCGGAGCTGAATACCGCCATGTTATCACCGAGGAGTCCGACACGAATAGGGTTAGGGAGGTAGAAAGCAACTTCGTCCCCAATGAGGCACTGGGTGAGTATCAGATAGGGTCCAGCATACATTGTATACCCAAACTCCATCCTCCAACATTCCTTCCCCTTTCCCCTCAAACATAATATTATTTTGAAAGTTGTATCTATGCAAGCATACGTACAATAGCCTTCAATTAAGGTGTTATTTGCATTGTTTCCCAGTATAATTCAAAATAAACATCACTCATCATGAAATGGTTAACAAGCTGCTTTATATGAAAAGGGAAAATATCAAACATAAACATGCCAGAACTTAAAAAAAACTCAAGGTAATTATATAAAAAAAAATGTAGTCATTTTCGATAGAAATAATGGGACAGTCAAGTAAGTGAATAGGATACCCTGATTAATCTTAATTCATGCGGTCGTTTTAACAATTAAAAAACTAAAGAAGTTTTTTTTTAATGTGTCATAATGTAACAGTATTCCTCTCGCTCCTACATTCAGGCTACCCTTACCAATTATTTCTCTCCCTTAAACAACAAACTAAGACCTGTTAAATGACAACATTACTTATGATAGGTATATATATAATATACAGAAACTGTGGTATACACAGTATGACAGCTCTACACGTAAATATATAGGCTGCATGTGTGTGCAGTGAGGCGTAAAAATCATGTCTGGTTCATTTAATATTTATCTACTTGTATTGCTTTATTGTACGTTTATAAGAAGTATTGTATTACCTCGACCGTAGTTTAGTGAACCGGTAGCCTGGTCGGTATCAGGCCTATAGCAGGTACAATCGACAGCCACCAGACCTCCTAACACAGGCCAAGTTCCTTACAAGGTTCCAACAATATAGCTACAAGTGTCTGACAACACCACAAAGCTTGATCGACCAAGACTAAGACTACGATACCTCAAATTAAATAATTAAATGTGTGAAACTTTGAAAGAAACTCGTGTAAATGTTTAAAAAAAAAATGAGCATTTTTCGATTTAACAGCTTCTAAAGTGTCCAAGTATTTTTTTCTATGCGTGTCTCAACATGATAGTCTATACACACCTAGCGTTTTGTTGAGTATTATTGAACATTAATTTAATCAGTTTATTTTAACAATCATTGTAAAACTATTGATGTTTAGAGTATCAGAGTGTATTGTTAGGTCGGAGTTTGAACGTCCCATTGATACTCTTTAGGCACTGATCAATGTTTAACATATATTACAAAATCAACTCTAAATACATGGTGCTAGTTTAGTTTAATACCGTCGACCTACATTTATGTTGAAAATTCCGTTCTTATGTGTAATACCTTATTTTATTACATTTTTCTCACCGACAAAAATAGTCATTTTTTTACGGTGACAAATAACATATATGAATTCTTAATGTATTTCACTCAATACTACGCACTCATGAAACATATTTAAATCTTCAACAGAATCGTGATACATAGCTGTTAACTAAAAAATCCCTCTATATTTATTAAAACAAAGCAAAAATGTAAATAAAGTCTGTAAACTGCAAGAATGTTCTTCAATCTAGGTTCTACATATCGTTAAATCCGTTCATTTATCTCTACATCGATCACAAATCAGTCAATCAATTATCTCTACATTGATCACAAATCAATCAATCAATTATCCCTACATTGATCACCAATCAATCAATCAATTATCCCTACATTGATCACAAATCAATCAATCAATTATCCCTACATCGATCACAAATCAATCAATCAACTATCCCTTCATCGATCACAAATCAGTCAATCAATTATCCCTACATCGATCACAAATCAATCAATCAATTATCCCTACATTGATCACCAATCAATCAATCAATTTTCCCTACATCGATCACCAATCAATCAATCAATTATACCTACATCGATCACAAATCAATCAATCAATTATACCTACAATTATCCCATATTTTATTGTACAAATATACAAATGGATTGGACAACAAGTTTTTACAACTTAAAACAGTCCTCTCCTCAATACATATGGTAAAAATAATGCAAATGATTTTGGGGAAAGGGAGAAAGATATGGTGGAGAAGGAAAGGTCAGGTGGGAGGGGTTGTGGGTGATGGAGGGGAGGGGGTGTTACATAGAAAAGAAAACTTGTAAGCTGTGAAATAGATCCGCATTTGAATAAGTTATACAAATTTAATGACATGCATCCTGGTAGAGTAATTTCAAAATGATCAGAATCAATGTAACAAAGAAATCATTAACACATATAACAACTTACACATGAATAAGAATAGAAAAAAATAATTATAACTATCAAAACATATTGCTGGATTTCATGTATAATGATGCACATGTCTCAAGATACTAATGTTGTTTTCTACCGAAAGTTGACTTTTACCAACAAAAGTAGTTTTAATATTAAAAATCAACATGCAAGGCATTCAAATTTAGGAGCAGGGTATGTCTTTCGTTGTTAAAAAGTTAGCACTCACAAAAAAAGTGAAAGCCGTTTTTACAGGGATGGCCACAATTACAAACTGGACTATCAACCAGATTTACTCTAAAAAGATCATATATATATAATGGACTGTATCAATATAAGGGAAGTTGGTAAAATAATAAAGGCAATTGATTGTCGGTGGGAAGGTTGTTTTCCAGTTTTAATTGTATATTTTGATGCAGAACAAATAATTATACAATCCGATGTTTGAGTGTTTCTTCATTAAAGCCCTTTAAGAAACAGGCGTGTCGATTACTGATGTAAATGTTTGTCTTGACCCACAGATCTCGGTATCACGGGCGTGGCCTGCCCAACCCGCCTCAGCGCCAAGGATAAGGACCGCATGGAGGAGTCTATGGTGCTACAGTCTCTACGGGAGGAAGGATTAATCGCCCGTCCCCATGCCAAATCATCCGGGGGTACGAGCTTCGAAATCGTGGCGGCAGAAGATTCGCTCCTGGGAGAAGGATTCGGGATGCCACGCCCACCACCCCGTCTAGCCAAACTGGAAAGGAGGCGAAAGAAGAAGAAACAGTTAACAGCAGAAGAAATTAGGGAAAAGTTGGAAAAAGCTGAAAGAAGGAAAAAGGTAAATTGTCAACAAAAAACATTATCGATGATTCACATAAGTATGTACCAACTGATTTGTGTTTTAATGTTATTAATTGTTTAAAAGAATCTAAATAAATCGTCTGATTACAAACTAAAAAGATCAAAGATCATTCTAACTGTTGACTTTATTTCTACAGCGTAAAGAACAAGAGCGTTTGGAGAAGATTCAGAAGCTGGAAAAGAGCAAAGACAGTGTGAATCACGCTCTCGAGAAGTTCATGGTCAGTCAAGAAAAGAAAGACAAGGAGGTGCATGAAAAAATAGACAATGTTGCTGATAAACGCGAGAGGAGGCTGCAAGAGATCAAAGAAAAAATGGCCAAGCGCGAAGCACACGCCGAGATGGTGAGGAAACGTAAGGAACAGGCAGTGCTACAGGGCAATACAAACCCCATGACTAGTGAGTACCCAGAGGACGAACAAGCTCAATGACCGCCACACATCTAGTCAAACTCGACTGACAAGGGAAAACACCTCGGTGACAAACGTTACTGTAACTCGGAACGTATTTCCTTATAAGGAAAATAAATTGGTCAGACTCCAGTGGCTAGTTTAATGGTAGCTACATTTCTGTTCCTAGTCAGCTGCCTCATTACTGTGTTGTTTTCACCTGTCAGCTACATATAGTATTGCTGTATCCAGGGAAATATTTCCTGATAAGGAAGAAACTTAGGGATAAGTCACTTGCTTACTTCCGGTTCCGATAGAGTCGGCATCAAAAGACAGTTGGAGAAAAGCGACTGTTTACAAAGGAATGTTTCTGGTGTGTAAAAGTGCTCAATATGCTGTCAGAAACCACTTCGTCACAACGCTTTCAGCGAACACAGAGTCAACAACAAGAGGGAAGCCTGCTCTGTCGTGTTTCTACAAGTGCTTTCGGTATAAGATGTAGTGATGCTGATTATGATCGACAGTTTTGTCGAAGATGACTTTTCTGTAAACAACCACCCCTGACAACGCAACTGGTCGTTGTTATGTTCTAGTGGCAGATTTAGAAGGAATTTCCTGGCCAAATAGTTCTTTGTGGTTTTTGATGTAAATGATATTTTTCGAATTTACCGTATCTCTCCATTCAAGAGTTGTTGCCCCTTCATTTTGAAAATTCTGAATTCGTCACTTTATTTCGTCAAAATTTAGTCAAATTATTTCCATTTCAACTTCGATAACTTTTGAAACACACTGAAATGTATCAAATTCGCGTCTCCTTGCAAAACAAGTTGACTGTTTTTGTGTGCGTATAAATGGTTATATGGTAGATAAAATTGGTATACACATATCATTTTCTGATTCACAGTCGCCTGTGGGGCAAACAGTTTTTCTGTGGACCATGTCGTTCAAAGAAGCATTTATTTTTGTGATGTGTATAAACTATACCGAGGTCTACCTCACACGGGCGCATGGAACACAATTATAGAGTGATGTCTGTTTTCTAGGCATTTTTCGCTGATTACTTGTGATAATTGTTAATGTTTCAAGAGTTTATTTTGTTGTTTATATTGAGTGGAACAGTTTAAAACCACTTTGCCGATTATTTCAATTCGGCTTATTATCCACCTATCGGAAACCGTCGGCACTTTCCGTAAACTCGTTTGCGGAAATTGCCGACCGTTCCCGATTGAATATATACAGGATATAACGCTATATATAATCAAATCCACACGTGTATACTAATGATTATTTATTTTAGAATTTAATTGAAGTAATTTTGTCTCTTCAAAGCATAATATCTTAATTAATTTTACTTCCAGGATGAGTTAATAGGTCTATTACGTTTTGAAGGATATAATCATCATTTTTTACAAATGTAATCTTTATTAATCTTTCAAGTCGATCCTTACTACTACAGCATATTTCTTCGTTAATTAATTTTTGTGTTTATGACTTGATGGTAGATCAATTCGGCTTTTCTTTTCGTTTTAAAATGTTTCATATCTTACCTTACTGATCTTATTGATGATTGATTTTGAATTCTAATTAATGTCTGAAACGAAGCACCTGTGAACACGGTATCACTGGAATGTTACCAGTCAAGCTGAATTACGAACACTAATTAATGATATCGATGTCTATCCTCTGTCAGACCAAAGTGGTTCAACGCATGGCAGGGACAGATTTCTTTTTAAATTATTGTTTTATAATACCTAATATTGTACTGAAAGCAAATTCTATCGGATGCATTTTTAATTTTTAATATTAAAACAAAAGTTCCACCTCGTACACAACCTATCAATTATACTTTGTCTGTGGTACAGCATTTTTATATCAATTAAAACGAATAGGCGTGCTAGTTATTGATTTTAGTAGATAGAAACAATATTTCATGGAAAAAAATAAACAAGGGAAGAAACTGTCTCTTCTAAGAGCCGAACTCCTTTGGCCAGACTTGTATATCGTGTATTGTTAAATTTTTACGGACTATTTATTTTTTGATGGTGAGCCTCTGTGTCGATTGTTTAATTGTATTATTTATTCGTTACTCCACACAGAATACAGTGGTATATAGGTGTATTGTATATACAGGTTTATTGTATATATAGGCCAGAATGCCAGTTTCATCGGTTATTAAACGTGTTACGACTGGAAAATATACTACCAAACAGAAAACAGATAGCTAACGCTTTCCCATGCGACTGGAGTCTACTCCTACATTCTTGTAGTTTTTATATTATACATTGAAAAATGGGAGATATATGCTATATTTTTGATTGGAAAAACTGAATAAATATGAAAAATGAAATCGTGACATATAAACTTCTTTCTCTTGGATAAATATATTTTCTTAAGCTAGTTGGTTTAGAAGTGGGTCATTTGTACAGGTACATAGGTGGGGAATGGTATTATGTATTTATACCTGTATACCATTGTAATATTCTGGTGTGGGGTAATCCCCCTTAAAACAGTATTACTGTATGGTCCATAATGGCCCATATTGTTCGTTGATCTACACATATTTCGTTAAACCCAAATGAAATAAAATATAAAATTGATTCGGTTTCACTGTGTATTGTTTTCTGGATTAAAGCCCTAAGCTTAAGTAATCCAATACCTGGTAAAGGACACAGATTTACCTGTAATACCTGTACAGTAAGAAGGATTAGTGTAAACTCTTACCCGTTCAAATAAAAACCACATTATTCTCATATTTATGGCTCATAAAACACTTGTTCGTCACCACCAAACGAGTTCAAGTCGTTTTAATTTGCATTCATAGAAATTCATTTTTATTAAACTGACATTTTGTTTATTAAAGAAATGTAATACTTTAAAATCACCTGTACCCCGACAGCTCAGTAAACATGTTCGAGTTGTGTCATTTTTTGAAAGAGGATTAAACTTTCTTCCTATACCTGTACACAATAGAGGTATGCTTAAGTTTAAAATTCCAGAAACATCTTACTATCAAAGTAAATCAAGTTGGGGCATGATGAGGTGTATTTGGTTATTGAACACCACCTGCAGATCGATAACCAATAAATAGGTCATGTGGTACGAGCACTCCACAGAAAGTTGGTTTGCGGTGAGAAAAAGGAACGTTGATAAATCAAAATCGCAATTTGCCCCCTACTGAAAGTCAGGTACATTTATTCTAAGCGTTTGAAGTGATTAAGTATTTTAACTTACACTCCTTCGAATCAGAGACGTGATATCCAGGTTTAATTAGTTCCCTGGGCTAACACCAAGGTTAAAGTATAATGTAATTGTCTAATAGAACGTTTGGATTCAACTCAGTGTTTGTATCTTATATCACTAAATGGGTTATACTATATTATGATTATTCACCCATTATATAGAATTTAAAAGTTTCACCATTTCGCTTTACAATCAAAACTAAGATGTCTTCGGGCTAGAGCTACGCTGTGACGAATCGATCTATATAATTGGATTAAATGTTCTGCGCCTTAGATTTTCGTTAAAACGCATAGACGTAATGTTATAACTACACTCATGTATATATTTCCCCCAGTGACACCCAGACTGACTCGCCCCCATTCAGACGGCCACAGTGACATACTCGGGCGATTACCATTTCAATGGAGTAATGTTTTTTTCAAGTACTCGGTACGTGTTTAACGGTGTATATTTATTTTTAAATTCCCTGTGTACTTTAATTTAAAAGGCGCATATATAATAAATCGCTTTTAAGTATTCAATCGCCTGCAGACATATTTAAAAGCAGAACATTCACGACAGCCGTGAGTAATGCTTACCAATTTGGATTAATTGGGAACATTTGCGTTGAATTTACAATAACTTTATGAAATAGAGAAACTTTCATTTAAACAACTATGCTATTATTGAGCACATTTATAATTGGATATAGACGGGCGGGGTTTACAGTTTATGACCAGGTGAAAGTGCACACGTATTTTTTTCTGATACAGAAAATCATTTGTAGTATCCATAAAGCCAACATCTTTCATAAACAAATAATTTTAAACCTAGTAAGACATTATTCGAAAATCATTTTTAATAGAGCGGGCTTTTCAGGGACTTCTGCTGTTCAAATCAAAAGACTTAAGCCAACATTAGCTGTATATGTCCGCTATAATGCGATGTATATTATGTAGCTATGATTATTTTATCAAACTTTCAGAATTCCGGTACTTTGAAACCCCAAAACCTTGATGTCAACATCACTTATATCCGCCAAAGTGTAATATCGTGCAAAGTAAAAACTGGGAATTGCATTGCCAAGATCTATACAGTTTAAGAATGTAAAATAAATTGTCAGTCCATGTCGGGACAGGAGCGTATCGTTTCCATCCATATCCTGTGTGACCACACAGATCAATGTCCGTCACCGAAAAACTCTCACAGATTATAGAATTGACAACGTTTTCCGTAAACAGTGCGGACAAATGAATTGTACATTGTCAATATTCTTTTCAAAGTACCCCGTAAAATATTATTATTGAATCTACGTAAAGGAGAAAGGCCAAAAACTGTCCCTTCTGTGAGAGAATGGACTGATCGAGGCCCATAGGGCTGCATGTGGAAAAAATAAATTGTATATTGTCAATGTCTTTCCAAAGTACCTCGCTATATATAATATTGAATCGAATATAGAAATAAGTCCTGGAGTAGTATCCAGCAAGTGACCTAACTGTCAGAACACATTGATTGTCTTTGTCGGTAGTTTGTCGCCTTAACTGTAGTTTATCTGAATGGTCCTGGATATAACACACTTCAGTTGTGTGTGTTCCGATAGGAGTGTCACTTACAAGTGTCGAACTATTTGTCTTTGGTGAACACAGAGCTGACATAGGATGATAGGGGACGGTAAGTCTTGATTTGATTGTATATTATCTTCAGATATTAAGATATCAAAGGCTGATGGGAAAGCGAGCTATTACAATAGGCATTTTAAAACACAAAAATGGGTTACCAAGTTTCAGAAAATCACCCCAATAACGACATGTGATAAAATGACATTATATAATCATTATATGATATAAAACTGAATTTTTAAAATCCTGACTTACTAATCCCCTTCGCCCGCCCACTAGTTGACCTATGACCTTACAATGTCCTCACAAATGTCCTCCATTTTGTTCTGACTTCGGCTGCCCGTTTCGCTTCTCCCCACAATATCATTTAACACTAGTAAATGGTAGAATTATGGCCGAGTCATGTGTGTCGTATTTTCTAACTGTAGGCTACTCTAACTTTTATTAATTAAAATTTTAGACTGAATTTCAGATAACAGGAAATTATCGTCAGAATTACCTTTTTTGGAAGCTATTTGTTGTATCCACACCATTATCTCACAAACACGCAAAACCTATATGAACATATAATGTATGTATATGTATATATTTCAGCACATTTCGCGAGAGTACCTGCCTCCAATTTATTGCCAAATCTCTTGTGCTCACCTTACTTTTATTTTTTTATCTAATAGTAAATTTCGTTAAACGTCAGAAACCCTTCGTTGCTTCTACTACCTCTCTCTGGTGGCTACAGTACTTGCAAACACCAACAAAGTTGCTTTCCACTACTTAAGGACGATGTTTGTCGGTGTATACGAATTTTGGACAATTCCAAGAATAAGGTGAAATATATCCGTGAGTTGCTAGCCTTTTAACCGCCTTAGAATCACAGCAAATATTTGAGAATCCAAGTAATCTCCCTATATATCTACATTGTTCCACTTTTCCTAAGGATCCTGGGTCGCTTTCGGTTATCGCGATGTAAACGGTTGAACCGGTTGGACCAGAGTTATTTGTTATGAAATAAGGTCGGACCAAGTAATCTGATGCTGCTTTCAGGCAGGATTTGGCAAAGCCTTGCAATGCCTGCGTAAACATGTGCTGGTCCGCCAGTATTTAAACCCGAAAATGTTACATTTAAAAGCAGACAAGCCGGTTGTTCTGCATAAACGAATAGCCCCATGCTCTTTGTCACTTACACACCATTTCCAGGGGTTCGTATCTTCCGACTAGACTTTTGGGTTCCAATGCAGTAGACGTACATCTAGGGGAGACACCTTTCCTTACCTTAGGTACAATTTTGTAACACATCCTACAATTTTATAATTAATCATTTAAAGTGTTTTAAAAAATAGTTTATAATATAGGAAGGTTATGAATGTAGTTTCATACTCGCCAATGTTCTAACACGTCCTTGTTCAAATGTTTTTTTGCGAAAATGGTACTTGATTTGCACGACACTATTGATAGAAAAGTGGAAAAGAAAAATGAAGGTAAGTAACTGAAATTTGAAAATAGGTGCCAGTCAGGTACATTGGTGAAATGTGTTGAAATATACATGCATTTTAGGTTGATACAGCGCATGCGTACTCGTGAGTTATTGATACAGAGCTTCGAAATGGATCTAACGACAACTTGCCGCTTTCCCCGAGAATATTCCATTTTTTACCTAAAATTTTGACGGGATTTCGGTGTACAGTTATATGGACTAACATATGGACTCATCCCATTGCATGCTCGTAAGAGGCGACTAAATTTGGGATCTTATCTTTTCTCTTCTTTCTAAACATCTTTCTTCTTCTTAATGTCTCCCTTAACAATGCTTCACTTTGGCCTTTAGTTGAGCGTTCGCCCCTGTGAGTAAGGCTTTGGGTTTCGTCCCCTGGCAGAGACATACCAGAGTCTGTAAAAATGGTTTCTACTCCTGCTTAACGCTCAACAATTTAGGAGTGGAACGACTGGTTCGCCTGTTGTCAGTATAATGTGACCGGGTGGGGTGTCCTGCTGGGTGTATTCGGCAATATGTTTCAGTGAGGTAGCACTATAAAGTCGGCATCAGTTCCGCGCTATCACAAGGAGACAAACACGAATATTTCGCAGCCTCCCAAAACACATACGCATACACTACACGCTTGTACAATGCACACAGGGGAGGCCGTCCTTAAATGATCATATATAGCTATTGATAGGACGTTAAACAATACTTAACCAAATCAAACCTTTCCTATCTTCCTATTTTATCATATAAAATACATGTACACTACTTAAATTGATGGAAGTATGTCAAGAATGAAAGTGTATGTAAGTTATTATGGAATAAGAATATATTGTTTGTACTTGTGTATTGTACATTGTATGGCATCCTCGATATCCAGGGGTTACGCTCACTTTCGCTCTCTACACCCATGGAATATTTCATAGCAAAATTGAAGGCACGAAGATAGCTGATTGATTGATCTCAGATTAAAAAAAACACCTGACCAATCGCTAGGTTGAAACATGTCCTTTGAAGATTACAAGGGAGAGACGCCTGGCTTCAAAGTCTGTCAATAATTACCGTTACGTGACCGCGAGATTCTTCTGATGTATATCAAAGGATCGAACTAGTCTTCTTGTCTCATCAACAAGGTGGTGCACACCGAGCGTTCAATTTTGCTATGGCATATTCCAGAAGTGTAGAGAGAAAAAGTGAGCGTAACCCCTGGATATCGAGGTTGACTGTATTGATGAAAACACCTAAATAGAAAACTACAAAACAAAGTAGTTCTTGATTTACACAAACCTTCAATATTTTAAAGTGTATAGACATAACAAAACTATTTTATCAGACCAAAAATTTCAAGAAGATATTTTTTTCATCCTTTCATTTGTTTATGATTGATACGGACGGTCCATTTCAATCATAAAAAGAAAAGAAAAAAATATGATTACAAAAATCTTGAAAATTTCACTGTATGCTTGAGCATACAAGCAAGCGTTGTTATCTAAATAAATCAAGTTGGCACATGACAGCTTCAATTTTACCCTTAATGCTCCAGGGGTTCTGCTCACTTTCCCTCTCTGCACTCCTGGAAAATGTCATAGCAAAATGATTGGTCTCGGGTAAAAAACCCTGACCAATCGCTAAGGCAGATACTTGTCCTTTGAAGATTACAGGGAAACAACACCGACTTCAAAGCCAGTAAGTTTCACCGTAACGCGACCGACAGATTCTTTTGATGTACATCAAAGGATCAAACTAGTCTACTCCCCTCATCCTCAAGGTGGCGCACACTGAGCCTTCGATTTTACTATGACGTATTCCAGGGGTGTCGAGAGTGAAAGTGAGCTTAACCCCTGGAGCATCAAGGATGCATCAACTTAACAATCACCACCGTTCTGTTAGCAGCCTGCAGCTAGCAAGATGGCAACCGTGCCTTGATACGACATCAAGAACCCTATCCACGAAATTCCAGGGGCTATGCTCACTCATGCTCTCTGCATCTCCGGAATATGTCATGAGGAAATTGAAAGCTTGCGGCTAGCTATTCCATGAAAAAAATCTTACCAATCGCTAGGCTGGTATTAGACTGGCTACCAGCCCCGAAGTTTTTATGAAGAATTTCTCAACTGTATTTTACTACTAGCTTATCCTAGTTTAGAACTTAGGAATCAGACATCCAAGTGATCGAAATTGTTATTAGAGTTTATTTTTTCTAAATGATTCAATATTCTAGAGACGGGGGCCAGTCTAGGCTGGTATCTATCCTTTGACGATTACTGAGTAGCAACACCCGACTCATTACCGTTATGCCGTGAAAATGCGTTTTTTTTTTATATATCTTTCATATCCGAACAACTTCTTTTTGATCTTTGATACATACATGAATGTCCATGATGGACCAACTTATATATCTCAGATACATGTCTGTGAAATAGAATAAAACAAAATGATTGGTGACTTTTGGTCTGATGGCTAGCGTCTCGGAATATTTGTACATGCGTAGTCTTCTTTTGTGCTCAGAAATCTGCTTGTTCCAAGAGAGTTCGTCATAGATCAAGGTAACTCTTACTAAGCTAGAATTGTCTAATCCAGTTGCTTACTTTTAAAAACAAATTATGACGAGGAAGAGACCTGATATTTTGCCAGTTCCACAGGGCTTCCCCCTACCCAGGGATTGTAGTTTTGACTGTTTCCCTAATAGCATTGAAACAATTGTTTTATTACCAAATAGATATTTAAGTATCAATGCTGAGGTCAAATAAACGCTTGAACGGGGCTCTCAAGAGGAGATTTCTGCCCATCGAATGCGCGCCGGGTAACAGTATACAATTGTTTCATGGCTATTTGGGAAACAGTCAAAACTATCATCCCGAGGTAGGGGGAAGCCCTGGGGAACTGTATGCCCGAGGCAGCTAGGCCAAGGGCAAACAGTTCCACAGGGCCTCCCCCTACCGAAGGATGATAGTTTTGACTGTTCACCAAATAACCATGAAACAATTGTTTTATTACCAAATAAATATTAGTATCAATGCTGCATGCAATGTTGCCATTGCTTCAACAATGAGTCGCGGTCACCGAAACGCTTGAACGGGGCTCTCGAGGGGGGATTTCTGCGCATCGAATTCGCGCCGGGTAACAGTTCGCTCTGACCGGGAAAACAGTTTCGACTGTTTCTCCCCTACAGCCGAAATTGGACAAAAAGCCAGAAACAGTCAAAAATGACTAATTGTAATTTATATAGACTATTGGGTAATTATAATGTAGATTGTGTCTGCTGGCAGTATAGTGACAGTGTATGATGTGTCTGCTGGCAGTATAGTGACAGTGTAGATTGTATCTACTGGCAGTATAGCTACAGTGTAGATTGTGTCTGATGGCAGTATAGTGACAGTGTAGATGTGTCTGCTGGCAGTATAGTGACAGTGTAGATTGTGTCTGCTGGCAGTATAGTGACAGTGTATGATGTGTCTGCTGGCAGTATAGTGACAGTGTATATTGTATCTGCTGGCAGTATAGCTACAGTATAGATTGTGTCTGCTGGCAGTATAACTACAGTGTAGATTGTGTCTGCTGGCAGTATAGTGACAGTGTAGATGTGTCCTGTCAGTATACTGACAAAGTAGATTGTGTCTGCTGGCAGTATAAGTAAAGCATCATCTGCAAATAGAATAAATAAGATAAGGCTTTCTAAAAGCTGCGGGTCAGGGCAAAACTTGATCGTGCCACTGTTTTGCCAATGCTGTTGTTTATACTTATCAATAATAGATAAAGCTGTGCAGTGTTTACCGTGTGTGGTTAGCATGTCAATGCGCGGGGAAGGTCGGGTATTCACCTAGGGTAGATTACTACTGCACATTCTAATCAAGTAGCGTTTTATACATCACCATGGCTCTGACCTTCGTCTCAGTGTACCTACGTATATATATATGGTATATAGGTATGGGATATTGATTGAGTGTACACAGTAAACTCGGGTATTAAGTGGTATTGAACATGCTCCGGTACTGCCCAACAATACAAATATTGATTCTCATTTGATATTAACTTTTCCTAAAATACGGTTTTAAAAACTTTCTATTAATTGATTTCCTGTACTTTTATTTAAGAATAGCTTATTCAAATAACTCGCTACTTTGAGATCAATACATACGTTGTATATATGCGTTTTGTTTTTCGAATCCATGTCGCTAGAATTATATGTTAGATATTTACAATATGTAAATAAGTCGAAAATGAAGGTCATACTGATCCATGACCTTACTGGAATAGTCGGCTTTGTGTTTTATTTCCTGTACTATTTTGGTGATATGTCTGTCGTGGCAACCATGACATAATCACACCTTGAAGAACAGTTGTCTCTTTATATATAGCGTCTACGGAAAGAGTTCACAAACGATTACTTCATTTCTTATTCATCAAAACTTCATCAATATTTAATTTGACCTACTTAAAACCTTTTATTTATATGTATATGTATGACACGGGCGCCTGGGAAGAACACGTGACTATGAGATGTTAGAACTGTGTTAATATCAAATCGTATTTCAACCCACAATACGTTACACAATATAAAACGAAAACTTATACAACAACTTTCAGACGTTTTTGACCAGTACTAAAATTGGTGAAATTACACCTCGGCTGATGTTTATGATACTATAAATATAAGGTGAAATTACTGGTGAAAACGGCTGAAATCTGGTAAGGTTAAGTTGCCAGTATCCTGTACGAGGTATAATTGGCTGATATTCCCAGGCGCCTGTGTTTCCTTCGTGATGTTTAATGTGTCTATCCGCTTATGCACTGGTGTCCAGCACGAACACGATCCGAAGGGAATACACGTACTTGCACTTTAAGACCAACCCTGAAGGAGTAATTAACCTTATATATTGGTGAATGTCAGCTGGGATATTTTCTGTTGGCCATAAAAAACATTGGGCCATAGAGCAATGCTTCCGAATAGCAGTGGATACCAAACTCCATCAGGTCAGATGCATTGCTTAGAATAGTGGCTATATAGTCTTGGAGCTAAACGAATATATCTACAATTATTTTTTGTTTGACCAACACGTCTCAATCACTTACCAAAGTAAATGATCTGCATCATCTGTAGCCCCCTATATCTTACTGTGAATAGTCAGCTATTTCGGATCAGGTCACCTGCAGCTTTCACCATGAACGGTTCTGTACACATATTCTAAGGTTCAAGCACAGGATTTCGTTACAAACGTCTAACATAAACATATGCTATACAGATATGAGTGACCCATGTGTATTTTAAGACATTGGTAACGACCCCTGTGGTTGCAGTTCCAAGACCTTGGCTGTGATAATGACAGGTTTATGCAATGGCCTTCATAAGTTCACAACATGTTTACTCCTTCAGCGGGTTAATGCCACCAACAGTTAAGAATGGGTCTTCGTTTACTAAGATTTCGTTAAGGATCTTAAGTTATTTTCCCCTGCATTGAAATCTTTTTCATAATGAGAAACCACGTGGCAAATTTTAACAAAAGGTTCACCGGGCCTGTATTATGAACAAAACAAGCAGTCTGCATGTTTCCACTAACTTGTAAAATTAACCAAAAGTTTGGTTTGGTTTGGTTTAATTTTGTTTGACGTGCCTCCATGTGTGTAGTGTATGCGTGTTTGCGTGTGTGAAAGCAGGATACATGGTATGCTGGTGTGCTTGCCTCCTTGTGATAGCGCGGATCTGATGCCGACTTTATAGTGCTATCTCACTGAAATACCATACCAAAGGCACCAAGCACAGTATTTCGCCCGGTCACATTATACTGACAACGGGTGACAGTTGTTGCCATTACCATTAATGCTGAATGTTAATCAGGGAATAACAACTACCATTTTTAAGGACTTTGGTATGGCCTTCCTAACCTGGTCGAACGCGCAACATAAAGGCCAAAAGTGACGTGTTGCCAAGCAAGGCGCTAGGAAATAAAAGGTAGTTAGTTCTAATTCTGCAGGGGGTGGTGGGGGGTCTCACATTAGTCGCCTTCAACGACACATGCAGTGGGTCAAAGCGGGTGTATTCTTTTCCCGATCTCCACCTGCAGGGGTGTAGAATTTAAATAACATTTCGTAAGGGTAATGACATGAACATCTGCACGTTGTGTAACTAAAAGTGATCAACCAAAAAAAATAACAGCATCTCCTCATAACCATGAGAGAATTGTTCAGATCAAGTGTGGTTTCCATTGGCCTGAGGAAAGTTGACAAGAAGTAAGAAATTTCCAAAGGTCAGTAGCAAACTTTGACTATGAATCTGTTCGAAAATATAATCATATTGTCTAGGCCATGATATGACCATTTTGTATAGCTCTGTGATGGAAAGTGGGGACAAATTAAGGATTTTCTCAGCAAATCACCGAGTGAGGCTGAAATCTTCAAACATAATGGGGAAACATGTCATAAGCTGTCAACATCATCTTATTAGCCCTAATATTCCCTGTCCCTCTGCTCTGATGAGAGCCACAACCTTCATTTATACAACCTTAATTCCCTTTGGCACAGGGATACTCCGGCTGCTCCATGCTTAATGAGGTTAAACAACTGCCTTCACTTGCATTTGGGACCCTACACTCCAAAGCAGCTACATCCTATCTACCTAAGGCCTTGCAATTTGGCCACACACTTCATTTAGTAGAGGGATGTTCCATACCAAAATACTGTACTTGCACTTATGAGTAGTATCTTTAAGATAAACATCTTTTTCCTCCTGCTGGACCCAAACTTTCTGCAATTACTTTCAATTTGTATAAAGCTAAATTCTCTTTGCCCAGGGATGCTGGAAGCAATCAATTAGGCGAATCTCCCCTTACTTTAACTGTTGTTTTTTAGAGATTAACTCAAACTGCTAAGGATGATGGTCCCCACCACTCTGTCTCTAGAATAAAGGGGGTATACAGCTTTTATACAACAGTTAAATCCCTTGGACTGGGGAGGATCTGGGACAATTCAGTCAAATATCATTCAGCCATTCTAACTATTAGTCTTTAAAGAAAAGTTGATAATGATGGCAGACAGATGGCAGAAGGACAAAGAATGCTGTGAAATTGGATAAGGTTACTGTTACACAGCTTGGCCATTTTGGGCATGAAACTTAAAAGGCACTTACAATGGTTGGTCAGGGTGTTTTATTTGAAAAAAACAGTTTGTTATACAGCAGCCAAATAACTACAGCCGACTTTAAGGTTTTACACACACTTGACCCTTGCGAGGAAGTAAGTGGGTCAAGGTCATTTATTCAGACAAACTTGATAGCTCTTCACCAAGGCATTTCTAATGTCACTACTCTAGATGCCAAGGACGACTCTATTATGAAGTCATTTGAACATTTTAACACATTTAACTGATGGCCATGAAAGATGATCAAAGTTATTTTCCTTACCAACTTGATAGCCCTACACCCTAGCATGCCACAGGCCAAATAACATGACACCAGACCTTATGAATCTTTCCAGCAAGTCTGTGGATGGATGATTGGTGCAGAACAATCTCATAAGCTCAGAGGCACTTTATACCAGGCGAGCGAACAAGATCTGATATCTTTAACTCACATATTTTCTACACAATGAAAATGTCTATCAACAAGACAATTCGGCGAATTATAGTCCCTCCACTGAATGTGAAATGCACAGATGATAAATTCGTGCAGGAACTAATTCTATATATGAATGTTTGACAGACCCACCGGTACGTATTCAATAAGGAATAGTGTCAGTGCTACTATTGCAAATAAATCTGGTGGATGTTTACTGGTTAGTGGTACCGTTTTACTACTAAATTGCATCTGGTGACACTATGTATTCTACAGCGTTTCATTATTTGATTGCATTTGGTGGTATAAATGTGAATATCAGGATTCAGAAGTTCAAACGAATAAGTGATATCACGGATTCAAAGAGGCAATGTCACTAATTTGATTCAATGGTATCACCCATTCCTAGGTGCAAAATCAACAGTCCTGATTTGAATTGGTAATATAACTTATTTAAATGGGTTATTTCACCAATTCAAATTTAGAATTGGTCATATTATCTCTGAATGAGTGCTACCATAATCTGGTAAATTGTATTCAGAAGTAAATATTTCACCTTAAATGTGCATACAAATGTATCAGAATCATACAGTATGGAAACTGAAAATCCAGTAAAGTAAGCAAAATCTATGGTATCTCACAGTCAACACACAGGGAAAAGACACATCTCACAACACATAGAACAGAGAATCTGGTTGGTTCCATTGTGTGCACAGGCTCCATCACAGTAGTTCTGAAGTCTGTCTTTAATAGCTGATAGTATAACAGTCCAACGTTTTGAAAGTGACTTGGTAGAGAAGTAGCAGGTATAGTGATGTATTCTTCCTCCTGAGGAAATTGTGATTTATTTTTAAAACTATTCGTTCTTTAAAATACGATGGAAAGTAAGGAATATGATGGCAAGAAGATGGTGATCTGAGAAGTACACAGGTATTTTTCACTGGCAATACTTTCGATGATAAGATAAAGTCAAGAATTCCTCCAAGACAATGTGTAGGACTGTTAACTAGTTGGTGGAGTTGGCAAGTCTTTTGAAAGTGTTTCCAAATTTGACAAGTTCATATTGAAATTTCCAACGATGATTAAGTTTTTGCAATAATGAAACTTGTTCCATGAAATCCATCTTGTTTGACAGGCAAGTATGCTTCTTCTTCAATGCAAGTGAACCCATGCCCCAAGCAAGAAGTTCCAGTAACTAGTAGTGTAGGAGATAGAGCCTGGTAAAAGATGAAGGTCAAAGGTCGAAATGTAGGTCAGAGTGACCTAATTTTGATACATGACACACTGCCTCACCAAGGTGAACCCATATCCCAAGTATTAAGTTCCAGTGACAAGTAGTGTAGGAGATGGAGCCCTGACAAGATAGCAGAAGGACGGACGGAAGGACAGACGGACACGATGCAAAACTAAAGGCCCCCCCCCCCCAGTGGGGGACTAATAAAGGAGAGTTGAGCAGAACATGCAAGTTAATCAACACCATTTTTGTCTTATTAATGAAGGAAAAAACAAGAGAAAAGTCTTATCTTATGTTTTCACAGGAATAATACTTCAATATTTTATTGTACAAAATGAACTTGACTGCAACAGACTATTCAATAAATGTAGGTTGTGCGTTTCTAGCTTGCTCAAATACAGAATACAAGATCAAAATTGCTCTAATAATGCACAACACTTTTATTTCTCTTCCAAGGGACATGAACATGATGCAGAAACACGTTATGGGATGGGACGGTAACGGATCGGATTTATTAACACCAGATGGTACATGGTATTACCAACATTTACAGTGTAATTATGTGAATCTGACTTTGATGGGACAGTCCAGAAAATTGTATTTTCAGATACCAATATTAAAGAAATAATCATCTGTTATCTAAAACAAAAAATATTATTCTGACATTTCTAGTGAAACAAAAGAGTCGGATTAAAATACCCCATGGTTTTACCGATGTACAATGCAGAATTACACACATTTAAAAAGAAACATTATAGTCATCATGTTTAACAGTGTATCAGAATCTTGATTCCATAAAAGCCTCCCATAGGAACTCAATTTATTAACAAAGATGCCTTACCATATTCAATATCATATCTAGTTTTTCTCGTGCAATTTGTAGAAATGAGGATAATATATTTAGCCTAAAAATAACAACTTTGAATCACAGAACTATTAATTTCAGTTGGAATGAAATCAAAGTTTACATGATTGTGATGATAAGCTATGTGTGATATAAGAAACTATTGTCCCTGGCAGCTTGTTGCTAACATCTCTGTCCATTTACACATATTATCCTATTTTCACAAAAAGAGTAAGTCATCAAATTTTATCTTCAATATCAATTTTTATTGTTTTGTAAATATTTTCAGAATTGACAAGTACATTTGTAAATTAAACATTAAATGTTGTATTTATATTTCCAATTGAAGTTCAAGGCTGCCGAGTAGTATTTTTCTGTACAGCACTGTCAGATAAGTCCTGTTCTATAATATTTTCTCTATACAGCATTGTCAGATATGACAGGTTCTGTAATATTTCTGTACAGCACTGTCAAAAAGACAGGTTCTGTAATATTTCTGTACAGCACTGTCAAAAAAGACAGGTTCTGTATTATTTCCTGTATTATTTCTCTATACAGCAATGTCAGATAAGACAGGTTTTGTGTTATTTTCTCTATACAGCAATATCAGATAAGACAGGTTCTGATTTTTTTTCTATACAGCAATGTCAGATAAGACGTTCTGTATTATTTCTCTATACAGCAATTTCAGATCAGACAGGTTCTGTAATATTTATCTATATAAAACTGTCTGATTATACAGGTTAATATAGAAAAACAAGAAATTCATTTAGAACTATGGCTGACCTATATCAACCAGAAAGGTAAATTTAGATTTGAAATGATTTCATGTCAGATAAGACAGGTTCTGTAATGTTTCTGTATACAGTACTGTCATATTATAAAGGTAAATATAATATTGAAAACAAGATCGTTACAACCAGAAATATGGCTGACCAATAAGAGGTGGATTTACATTTGACATGATTGTGTTATCGGATAAGACAGGTGAATTCAGTTAAGACAGGTTCTGTCATACTAGACAGGGTTCCTACCTACTGTTATAGGCCAGTATACACTACAGGGTCTGTGGGACTAACAGACACATCAATATACAAACTTGACTTATACAACAGGAGAGGTCTGACATCTACATATATATATATACACAGGACACTATACAATACAGTTATAACGTGCACATTTTACGTACATTAAAATACACATTATTCGTTACCTTACATTGATTACAATGCATCTCCACAGTAACAAAAACCCATAGCAACAGCACTTATGATAAACCTATGTACAACATCAATGTCGGCTTACATGGAATATTTTGAAGTTGTTCAAAACTACTAGCCGCACCACTCTTTTTCACCGAAACCCTACTAATGATGCATATCAAACATTGCATACTGGTTCCTAATTGATCCATACCTACACATTCATGTCCCTATCAGCACTGCCTACTTATGTCATAGCCTTGTGCTGCATACAGCTTACATGTATCACCTTAACACAAGA
This sequence comes from Mizuhopecten yessoensis, assembly GCF_002113885.1. NCBI lineage: Eukaryota > Metazoa > Mollusca > Bivalvia > Pectinida > Pectinidae > Mizuhopecten > Mizuhopecten yessoensis. The sequence goes on from NW_018404373.1 coordinate 376,373, forward strand.
CAAATACTATTTCATTGATATACAATGTATGTAAGTGTATACAATCATCTGTGACAGTGTAACACAAAACAAACACTATTTCATTGATATACAATGTGTGTAAGTGTATACAATCATCTGTGACAGTATAACAGAAAACAAACACTATCTAATTGATATACAATGTATGTAAGTGTATGAATCTACACTACAGGCATAAGTCTGGTTTATACAGGTTTATGCTGATTATTTACTGGTCGGTTTAGACAGGTTACAACATTTATTGTAAGCATACAAACAAAATGAATATTGTATGTAACATACAAAATCATATTGAACTTAATATATACAAAATTGTATATTGTAACATACAAATTTGAACATTTTGTATGTAACCTAAAAAAATGTATATTGTATGTATCATACAAATTTGTATGTATATTGTATGTAATATACAAAATTGTTTATTGTATGTAATATACAAAATTTTATTTTTACCTAACAAACAAAATTGTATATTGCATGTATCATACAAAATTGTATTTTGTATTTACCAATCAAATTTGTATATATCATACAAATAGAAAACTGTATATAACATACAAAATAGTGTATTAAATGCATTGCAACATACAGTTTTTATCATAATTATTATGTACCATGTTTTATTGTACACTGAATACAACAGACTCCAGTCAAAACTCAAATCCTTCTGCAATAATTTCTTAAACATTCAAACTTCTGTGTAATTTTGGCAACAGTTAAGATATATGTTTGTCTGTCTGTCAGAACACTCTTTCCATATATCCGCAATATTTTCATACTTTCCACCTTAAAGATTGTTATCCAAGATTCTCCAGAAAGCACTTCAGATTTTCTGTACTAGATTTCTGTGTTAAAAATTCATTCATAAAAGGATACCAATTTTATGTACATTTTGATATATTTAATCAATTTTACAGGTAAATTAAATACATAATAATATATACATGTCATTAAATAAAACTCTAATATAATCACGTTTTGTTTTCTACATTGTACTTTACAGAAATTAAGATATTCCTGTTCCAGACAGAGAGCAGTAAAATTCCTACATACCAAGAGTTACCTCCCACTTTTAGTCACACATGTTGTGAAGTCTTTTTAATCCAATAGTCTTTGAAAACCTTTGTAAACCGTGAACCGCAAATTATAAGTTTCATTTTTTCTCTCTCTATTTTTTTCAGTTTTCCCTAAAAATTCTTCAGAAAACTAAACAGAATTAAACCAACAAACAAAAACTCTGATAGGTAAATCTGTCTGTCTTTAGAGGTTTTACACCGGAGATTCAGGTCTACATTGACAGGTCAAAGGTTCATCAGTTATAAGGGGTAAAAAGATCTCACATGGTTATTGCACAGTGGAGAAGTAATTATATCGTACACTCCAGTCATTCAACACATCTGCCAACTCCTATTTCCTCCATCCCCACCCAAAATTTGAAGGTACAGTTAATAATGTTTTTTCTAGTAACACATTTGTCCCCTGCTCATTGAAATTATTCACATTCGAGCTTTACCAGATGGAAATTCTGATATATTTATAACAAATTTCTAAATGAACCTCTCCAATGCTACCTCCTACTGACTGTTCTGTTTACACACCAATACATACTAATAAACTTTCCTCACAAACCAGTTCTTTGAGGATCCTCTTGTTACTGCACACTGCAACTTGCTTGCCTTGCTTAATGATCACCTGAAGGTTTGTCAAAAGCCCTCACATGGTTATTGCACCCATATTAAATTTGCCTCCAACCTAACACTTTTTCTCTCTAACCAAATTATCAAAAATATTCAAATTTAAGTAGGCTTCAGTACTGTTATGTCAGGTTCAGAAAAGTGAATTCAGAATCCATGAATATCTTTTACAATAACAGTGAATTTAATATAAAACAAATACATCTGTAAAAGATTAATGATTGAATTGTATTTATACCTACATAAATGCAACATTCTTGCACAGTGCATTTAATGAAAGGAATCAAACACATGTATGTAAATTTAAAACAAATGTTGATTTTTTATATCTTACTAAACATTTGATAAGAACCGTTGCATTATCTCTCCCTAGATCTGGCTCAAAGTTTTAAAAGATGTATGGCAAGCTTTCATTTACAATTAACTTGGTCCCTTTTTTTCTGGCCATTGACGAGTAACCATCAGACAATAGGTAGGTGTCTACACAGGCACCCAATATATGAGTGTATAATCAAGTGGCCAATACAACACTGTCTACCAAGGTGCCTACCTTAGCAGCATCCACCCAGGTGCTTACCGAAGAAGCGTCAACATGGGCGCCTACCACAGAAGCGTCAAAATTGGCGCCTAGCTACCACAGAAGCCTCAACATGGGTGCCTACCACAGAAGCTTCAACATGGCCCCTACCACAGAACTGTCAACATGGCGCCTGCCAAAGAATTGTCAACATGGCCCCTACCACAGAAGCCTCAACATGGGCGCCTACACAGAAGCCTCAACATGGCCCCTACCACAAAATCGTCAACATGGTGCCTGCCAAAGAATCGTCAACATGGCGCCTGCCAAAGAATCGTCAACATGGGCGCCTACACAGAAGCCTCAACATGGGTGCCTACACAGAAGCGTCAACATGGGCACCTACCACAGAAGTGTCAACATGGCGTCTGCCAAATAATCGTCAACATGGCGCCTGCCAAAGAAGCCTCAACATGGGCGCCTATACAGAAGCCTGAACATGGCGCCTGCCAAAGAATCGTCAACATGGCGCCTGCCAAAGAATCCTCAACATGGGCGCCTATACAGAAGCCTCAACATGGCCCCTGCCAAAGAATCGTCAACATGGCGCCTGCCACAGAAGCGTCAACATGGCACCTGCCAAAGAATCGTCAACATGGCGCACGCCACAGAAGCGTCAACATTGCGCCTGCCAAAGAAGCGTCAACATGGCGCCTGCCACAGAATCGTCAACATGGCGCCTGCCACAGAAGCGTCAACATGGGCACCTACCACAGAAGTGTCAACATGGCGCACAGAAGCATCAACATGGCGTCTGCCAAAGAATCGTCAACATGGCGCCTGCCAAAGAAGCCTCAACATGGGCGCCTATACAGATGCCTCAACCTGGCGCCTGCCAAAGAAGCCTCAACATGGGCACCTACCACAGAAGTGTCGACATGGCGCACAGAATCGTCAACATGGCGTCTGCCAAAGAATCGTCAACAGGGCGCCTGCCAAAGAAGCCTCAACATGGGCGCCTACACAGAAGCCTCAACATGGCGCCTGCCAAAGAATCGTCAACATGGTGCCCGCCAAAGAATCATCAACATGGCGCCTGCCAAAGAATCGTCAACATGGCGCCTGCCAAAGAAGCCTCAACATGGGCGCCTATACAGAAGCCTCAACATGGCGCCTGCCAAAGAAGCGTCAACATGGCGCCTGCCAAAGAGGCGTCAACATGGTGCCTGCCAAAGAATCATCAACATGTCGCCTGCCAAAGAATCGTCAACATGGCGCCTGCCACAGAAGCGTCAACATGGGCACCTGCCACAGAAGCGTCAACATGGGTGTCAGCCAATGGAGCATCTACTCAGAGCCCACCACAGTGTGTCAAAAGAGGAACCTGCTACAGGTGCTCAACATAAGCTAACTTATACACTACTCTTCATTATGTAGATGCTATACACTTATAACATATCACATTGATATCATCCTTCATAAGCATGCTAAGAGTAACCCTCTTCACTTGACTGAAGACTTCTAGCTATAGGTGACTGACATATTGATGCTATCTTGTCACTTGCCAACAGATTTCCAACAATTCGTTTATTTCTGATATCGGTCACATTTATATGATATAAGTCTAACAGATTTAATAACACTTTATCCTTGCTAACAATTGACTGCTTCGTGATTTTCATTTTCACAACTGTCACATAATCAATGACAAAAACATTGATTTTTTAACAATGTTTCATTATAAAAACTGCCGATGTGATGTAAATGTTTTAGATCATCAAATATTTGGTATTATTAAGATTGACACATGACAATGTACATCCTTAAAACAGAAAGGTGCGATAATCCAGAATTCCAAGAGAAGACTAAGGGAGATAACGTGATGCAACAACAGTTCCTTAACATTGAATATTTCTATGGTTAGTTTTGTTAACTCCAAAGTTAATGGTTCAGAAGGCGAGACATTTTTTTGCGGATAACCGAACTACTCGGAACAGAAGTACAGAAAATAAAATGCTTACAGTGATTTAAATATAATTTCATTAAAACCTTTTATTCAATTTACAGAACTTGCGCACCAGTCGATGGTTGTACAAATGTTTTTGAGGCATTAAATGTTTAAAGCTCTAATGCTATATTGTATCATGGAAACATCAAAACAAAGGTTGAAAATTTGAAACCTTGTATATTTTCCATCCTTTTGCAAACCAGTTAAATAAACATGCTCCATAGGAGCTGCATTTTTGTGATCAATAGTTTCAATAACAAAGTACTTTAAGTCAGTCTGCATTGCTTTAAAATTTGAAAAAATTCAACAAAACATACAACCTAGTAAAGTTAACAGACAAATCATTAAACAACACCAAGGACATTCATAAAATCTAATACAAATGTCAATGAGATCATGAAGTAATTTTTTTATGTAATATTGTTTCCTTTTTAGTTCATAAAGGTCCTTATTTAAATTCTTAAAAGTTAAATCAGGAAAAACTGATTCCTCCTCCAGGAAGTGAATCTGTACTTGTTGCGTTCCTCCCTGGCACTGCTTTAGTCCACCTAGCTGTCACGCACTGTTGAAGAGTCTGCATGGCACACGGATAACATCAGTCGGACTTGGTGGCTGCCCAGATAATCAAGCTCAGGAATATCACAACCACTAGTACGATGACAAAGATAATACACTTTTTTCGACGGGATTTATGCTGAAAAAAACAAAAGGAAGACAATTTGTGCAATTATAAATATCTAGGCTACATCAATAAGCTTGAAGGCATTTATGAACAACAATTTGAAGATTTATAAGTAATTTCATCCTGCTGAGCTGGGACTAACACCAGCACATCATTTTATTTATATTAACGTGTATTATACAAAATAAAACACATAAAATGACAGGAACAGAATGATGTGGATTCAAAAATCAACAGTAAAGGCAACGCATGTGTCAAAAATGGTGATGACCTATTAATTTTTTCCAGTCCAAGATGAGAATAACTAAAACAGGATTACCTAACATCATTTTCTTTACTGCTTGTAAGTTCAGAGGATGATTTTTATTTATTTACGGTTACGTTCAAAGGAAAATCCCAAAAGGTGTTTTTACAACGGAAATGATCACCCAAAGCCCAGACAAAATAAATGAATTTGCTAGTCCCCAAAATGGATCAGCCTGAATTCACAGCATGAATTTTACAATACCTTACACTTCAAATGAACAAATCTTTGTTGTCATCTCAACATTTTATAACACTCTTTAGTCCTCTCGAAGGCCATTAACAACAAACAAATAGCTACTGGTAATTTTTCAGTCGGAAATAAGTCATCTGACGATATCTGAACTTGTATACCAATCATCTATAAACAAAAACTATTGCATGACTATGCATTCTATGTCTAAGTCATTGTAAAACATGAATTTCAAAAAACAACATTAAAAGTAAATATAAAACAAAAAGCACGCACTTCTTAAAGAGGTTTCAGAAAGGATAAAATAATAAACTATTTCCCATTAGTAGGCATTGAAATTCCTGTCTAGGTGAGGGTAGTCGAACCCATGCCTCAGAGGTTTAACCTTGAAAAGGCTCTCTACATTACAGCTGATCATTTCTGATAGGCTTCAGGCATCAAATCTATAAGTATACCCCGATCAATGCTGAAGTTGAGAGATGATAGGATTTTATTTTTTAACATCAAGTCCTTTGCATGGTGCAGAATGAAATCACAATTTACAGTAATGGTGACTTTGACCTTTGATTTCAAAACTGAAAAGCCATTCCAAGCAATATGTAGATTGAGAGCTATCAGCTGACATCAGATATTGTGTGGAATCTTGTTTTCCTATCAATACTTAGTGATTTTTACCTTTGAACATGAAAAGCAATCCAAAGCAAACCCTTTCTATAAGGAAACAGTGTACGATGTCACATGACCGCTACTCAGGAGCTATCGTGATTTATCGCTGATAACATTGTGGAATCTCGTAAGACTTCGAGTAAACAACAACAGGAAAATGGTTCACCGATCGATCATTAAAAAACGTGAGGGTTTGAGGACTTTCCATAAATTCATGTCCCATGCCATGAGATTTTATCGGATGTGAAAATCTGTGAGATTTTGCTTCACGGCGCGAGATCTGGCATGTATACTATCAGCCCTAGACCTACAAAGCCATTCCATGCAAGTGATTCCCATAAGAAACGGTGTAAGAAGTATCAGTGCTAAAACTGTATCAGCCCAGTGACCTTGACCTTTGACCTTCAGACCTTAAAAGCCTTCCAAGACAAGCCCTTTAAGTGAAAAATCAGTGTGTGAAGTTTGACTTTAACAGGTCTTCAACAGCTGAAGTTAATATGTGAAAACCATAATGACAAGACAGACAGATAGACATGATCACAATATCTACTTCAGTCTCAATAGATAGACATGATCACAATATATACTTCAGTCTCAATAGATAGACATGATCACAATCGCTACTTCAGTCTCAATAGATAGGCATGATCACAATATCTTCTTCAGTCTCAATAGATAGACATGATCACAATCGCTACTTCAGTCTCAATAGATAGGCATGATCACAATATCTTCTTCAGTCTCAATAGATAGACATGATCACAAGATCTACTTCAGTCTCAATAGATAGACATGATCACAATATCTACTTCAGCCTCAATAGATAGACATGATCACAATATCTACTTCAGACTCAATAGATAGACATGATCACAATATCTACTTCAGACTCAATAGATAGACATGATCACAATATCTACTTCAGTATCAATAGATAGACATAATCACAATATCTACTTCAGTCTCAATAGATAGACGTGATCACAATATCTACTTCAGTCTCAATAGACAGACATGATCACAATATCTACTTCAGTCTCAATACATAGACATGATCACAATATCTACTTCAGTCTAAATAAATAGACATGATCACAATATCTACTTCAGTCTAAATAGATAGACATGATCACAATATCTACTTCAGTATCAATAGATAGACATAATCACAATATCTACTTCAGTCTCAATAGATAGACATAATCACAATATCTACTTCAGTCTCAATAGATAGACATGGTCACAATATCTACTTCAGTCTTAATAGATAGGCATGATCCCAATATCTACTTCAGGCTCAATAGATAGACATGATCACAATATCTACTTCAGTCTAAATAAATAGACATGATCACAATATCTACTTCAGTCTGAATAGATAGGCATGATCACAATATCTACTTCAGTCTCAATAGATATACATGATCACAATATCTACTTCAGTCTCAATAGATAGACGTGATCACAATATCTACTTCAGTCTCAATAGATAGACGTGATCACAATATCTACTTCAGTCTCAATAGATAGACGTGATCACAATATCTACTTCAGTCTCAATAGATAGACATGGTCACAATATCTACTTCAGTCTTAATAGATAGGCATGATCCCAATATCTACTTCAGGCTCAATAGATAGACATGATCACAATATCTACTTCAGTATCAATAGATAGACATAATCACAATATCTACTTCAGTCTCAATAGATATACATGATCACAATATCTACTTCAGTCTCAATATATAGACATGATCACAATATCTACTTCAGTCTGAATAGATAGGCATGATCACAATATCTACTTCAGTCTCAATAGATTGACATGATCACAATATCTACTTCAGTCTCAATAGATTGACATGATCACAATATCTACTTCAGTCTCAATAGATAGGCATGATTACAATATCTACTTCTGTCTCAATAGATAGTAAAGGAAGATATCACTGTGATGTAAGTTGTATTTACGATGTAAAGAAAAATACCTACCTCAATTTTTATTTGAAAGAGTGATACCGAGTATAATGCCTATTACTGCTAGAACTACGAGTAGAATTATTACACATATGCACTTTTTTCTTCTTGCTTTTCCCTGAAAATAAAGCAAGTGAAAAAGAATGGAAAATAAAAACACAATAATGCAAATAAATCAAAGTTTACAACATTAAGAAACACAACTACAAGAGGCCCAGTGGGCATGGATCGCTCATCTGGTATTAATCTCACACTTGTTATCTTAAAAGTGGACAAAAATACAGCTACCGGCCAGGCAGAATATCAGTGTTTGATTCATAAGAACCTATTAAAATATTTAAACATATGACGCCTGTGACCTTGAATGTCGAAAAAGGACTTTAGGTTGAACAGAGGTTATAGTCTTCCAACCCAGCATGCTTCTGGCAAAATATCATTACCCTGGACCTTTTGGTTATAAAAAACAAGTCATTTAAAGATTTAAACATAAATTGTCCATTGTGACCTTGAATATTTGCGAAGGTCATTCATTTCCACAAACTTGGTAGTCCTTCATCACATCATGCTACTGGCCAAATAGCATCATACTAGGCCTTCTGGTTATTCCGAAGAAGTTGTTTAAAGGTTTTAAAGATATTTGACCCCTGTGACCTAGAATATATGTCAAGGTCATTCATTTGAACAAACTTGGTAGCCCTTCATCCAATCATGTTACTGGCCAAATATCATTATCCTAGGCCTCTTAGTTATTCCGAAGAATTTGTTTAAAGATTTTTTTTAGATGCCGGACACCGGACGGATGATGGACAGACGGATAACGCACCACAGCCTTCGGACCAGGTGAGCTTAAAATCACACACAATATCAATTATGGTAGGGAGTCTCATCACTTCTCTACTATACAAACCTACCACAACTTATGATCAAATTATTAAGAAATATTTTTTTTTCTTTTTTTTCCTTATGTTAGTTTGCCTAAAAACATACAAAGAAAATCATTAATGCAGGGGCGTAGCAAACGGGTTTTCAATGTGTAAGCCCAATGATGAAGTGTGCTGCCGAAGGCAGCACCCCGAAGCGCGCAGCGCGAGGAGGGGGAGGGTATGTGAGGGGGTTTTCCTGGGGGATATCTTTAGGTATCCCCAGGAGAATTTTGTTTTCTAGAACACATGAGACGCGTTCTCCCTTGTTCTGGTGTCAGTTTTAATGGCCATTTTAAAGCAAGAAAATATTGTTTTCCCCTATTATTTTACAAATATTTTGCTTCTTTTTGGATACGTAGGGATTGGTACTCATCTTCGCCAATTCTATTATGGAGTTTGGTAACATTATTCCACGGAAAAGAAAAATCTAAAATCATGTGGATTTTGGGATAGTTGTTGTAAGAGTGTGACTTTTCTCCTCGCGACTGTGACTCCGGTTGCGCAGGGATATGAGACTAGTATCACAAACTAGCACTAGGAATAGTTTAACATTATGTACATATGAACCGATATACTGGTCAATGTGTAAAATATAAAGCCATGGTTTATGACCATTCCATATGTATTTTGTATTAATAAAGGGGATAAAAATCATAGGAACAGTTTATTTCACGGGGGGGGCGGCGGCTAGTGAGTACTATGTGTATACCAATAATTTGCATAGCTAGAGTTGCACTGACACGGTTACCATGTCAAATGATTGAAGCCAGGCTACCAACCATAGTGTTCCCTTTATATGTATTAAAGCGGTAAAAAAACTTAGAAACACTTTATTTCACGGGGAAAACTAGAGTTAGTGTTTGGGTACACCAATAATTAGCAAGACTAGAGTTTCACTGGCGCGATTACCATGCCGAATGAATATGCTACCCTCAGTTCTACATTTGTTAGAGACTTTGATTGCAACAAAGCATTTTAGTTGGCGGTCTTTATATCAGATACAAAACATCTGTCATTGCTTTTTAATATTTTATATCATATAGTCTATGTTGCGTTTATATTTTTTTTATTTTGTCAAAAATGATGTGTAAGCCCGGGCTTTTTTGCTACATAGGTTGTTACGCGCCTGTAATGGTTGCAAGCCTTTCAAGAAAGATAGAATTAATCCAAATTATGCCCTGTAATCTTGCAAAAAAAGTATCAACATAAGAAATATCCTCACTGGTGCAACGAATAGTTCATGCCTTATAATAAAACAGTATGTGGATCAAATATCTGTGGCAGAGATGTCTTTATGAAAAAGGATATTTTAATCAATCCATCTATTTTGGAACTCTTCATTATTGGAGATAATGGAAGCACTGGGACTCTCTAAATGAACTAAAATAAACTATAAACCAACACATAGATAAATCCTCCCGGAACATTTTTTCATAAATTCATGCTAACACATGTACACTGACAACAACAAAATACACATCATAATTCAGTCTTCACAAACAATTGTTGCAAATGTGGGGAGGAAAACTCAACAACATAAGCAGTGTATTTTGAGAGGGTTTTCACAGGTAATAAAATTGGGGGTAGTAGGAACTTTTATGTAACTTCATCACAAATCAAAAGAAACTTCTAGAAGAAACTAGATTAACTCTTTTTGTACCGGATTATTTAACAAAATGGTGGATTATCAATGTATTTTTTAAGCAAGGTGTAACTGCTGCAAGAAATAAACCAGTAACGTGAACCAATGTCGTTATTGTTTCATGTCCTTGTTCATAGACGTCTGTACTCGACAATGGGGACCAAGAAGCACATATTGTTGTTGTTGTTTGTACACGACAACGGTACGGAAAGAGTTTACAGAAAATTCATCTATGAAATGAGCAGTACACCTGCGTAATTGTACACTATGTGTTTGACTTAAGGATCCCCATGCCACTGCCAAAAACCCGTACCACTGCCAAAAACTGTTACAAAGTATTAGACTGTATTTTTAAGCATGACTAAGACCTTGCTTAATCATTTCTGTAAAGAAAAACATACCTTGCAAGACATTTATGAAAATAATAAAGACGAAATAATATACAATCAAGAGTGTTTGAAGTGTAAAAAAATCAGCAGGGCTAGACTATATATAACATGAGGGGTTTTCCAAAATCGGGAGATTTCCCAATTTTGACAAATACGGTCTGGAGGTGGGAGAGGGGGTTAAAAATCGGGAGGCTCCCGCCTAAATTGGGAGGGTCGGCAAGTATGGCTAGACTAGGATTCAAACCCTTGACTTTAAATTTCAATACTATTGCTGTAACGGAAGTTAAGGGGAGGTTACTATGTATAGGAAAAATGGCAGTGCAGTGGGTCAGGGATCCTTTATATGTGTGTTATATCACATGACTTGTCTAAGCGCCTCACACAACATACATGGAGTTAATTCTGGAGACCTTCTATAACTAATCACTTTAGATATTTTCAGAAATGTAAGGAAGGTTTCCATAAGAGGATTTTCATCACAAATTAAAATCATCAAAACACTTAACATAATCATCACTAAAAACCACAAAACCGTGCACATTAAGGACGGGAACTTGGCTAGGAAGAAAGCATACCTGGTAATCTCTGGCTTTTGACAACTGTTGTGTTCCCTCCTCGACCCTGATCTGGGCACTCTCCACATTAGCCTCTATACTGTCTGAAAGCCACAACAACAAAGATACAGAATAGCCGTGAAAATAGTCTGTACACAGTACAGTTGCTAATATTAACGAGTTTTAATTTCATGAATTTCATGAATGCGTTAAAATTTGTGAAATTAAAACCTTCCTGTATATTTTGAGATCGTCGCCATCACACGGAACTCTTCATCTTGTTGTGCTTTATAAACATCAAATATACACACCGTGTTTAAGCTGCATACCTGCTCCTTGTTAGTAGTAACAAACACTTGGAACTCTTTACTAGGTGTTCCAAAATAGACTTACAGAAATTGTGATTCACGAAAAATTAAACCCCTACAAATAACTTCTGCACACAAAACCGCGAAAAATTTAAACCCCGCAAAATTTACAACTATACAGGTAGTACCTGTAATGAAATACATATAGAATAGCAGTGAAAATAGTCAGTATAGTACTGGTAATTAAATACACCATTTAAAGCTACACATTTCCAATTATCTGGTGGTTAACCATAGTTTACCGACAATTCCAATAAAGATATCACAGTGTGAATATTCTGTCCTTGCGTATTGCAGAGTTATCTGCTCTTGTTAGCAGGTATTGAGTGTTACGTCATTGGTTTGTGAGAATAACGCCATCAAATTTTGAGAAAACGACGTAATTTTCCCACACAAACCAATGACGTAACAATCAATACCTGCTCACAGGAGAAGATAACTCTGTAATACGCAATGATGGAATCTACTCCAAAGCAACAGTTTCTGTCAACTACTGGTAGCAGAAGTTATCTTTGTTTTCAATATATTTGACATTATCTGACAATCTTACCTAGCATTTCTCCTTGTTCATGTACGAGCATACCAAGATCTTTGAAAATCTGGTTAACGTCTACAATATCTCTCTGAAAATGAAATATTCAAATTGTAGGTTTCCAGTGTTTAAAATATGTGTAAAACCAGTTTCTCCAAATTAACAAATAGTCAGATAAAAGCAATTTTTTCAGACCTGTACCTTACTTTATATTCAGTCTATTACACTAACAGGGTTTGGTATTAATTACATAAACCTGTGATTTTCCTGAATTAATGGGATAGTGAGTTCTTGCCAGTGGCAGATGAAACACTATTTTAATTCAAGAGTTGATCTGCATAATTATAACAAGTGCAACTGCAGAAATGATGGAAGAGAAAGAAAACCGACTTAAGGATAAATTTGATTGATATCAAATTTACTGAAACTGTGGAAATAACATTATACAGTATTTCAATTTTGTGGTATCAAACTTTTTTTGTGTGTTCAGTTTTTTAGCTAGAAGGTAATTGTAAGTGTTAGGTAAATAAAATATCATCATTAATTCAACACCAGATCTTGGTATCAAAAAGACACCAGATTCCTCAAGAAGAAGGATGAAAGGAAATCTTGTTAGTCTTGTAATTGTATAGTCACAATACAAAACACAATATTGGACAGAACAATACCACACGGGGTGAGGGACTTCTGGTCTCTCTTCAATAACAAGAAGCCCACGCCTTTTATGTTGTAGTGTCTATGTACATGTATGAGGTTAAGTAAAAATTTACAGATATACCAAGCACACTGACCCCGATACAGATAAGCCTGATAATGTCACAGATATACCAAGCACACTGACCCCGATTCAGATAAGCCTGGTAATGTGTCAGATATACCAAGCACACTGACCCCGATACAGATAAGCCTGGTAATGTCACAGATATACCAAGCACACTGACCCCAATACAGATAAGCCTGGTAATGTCACAGATATACCAAGCACACTGACCCCGATACAGATAAGCCTGATAATGTCACAGATACACCAAGTACACTGACCCCAATACAGATAAGCCTGATAATGTCACAGATACACCAAGCACACTGACCCCAATACAGATAAGCCCGATAATGTCATAGATACACCAAGTACACTGACCCCAATACAGATAAGCCTGATAATGTCACAGATACACCAAGCACACTGACCCCAATACAGATAAGCCTGGTAATGTCACAGAACAGAACTTTACCTCTAATTTTTTAATGGAATCTTCACGTTCCTGCAACATTTCCAGATCAACATCTTCTTCTGTTTGTAAAATTTGACGTGTCTGGGAAAATCTGGAAAAATCATGAATTCAATGTTTCACTACAGCTTCTGTATCAATTGACCTCTACATAACTTCAATATAGTGTAAATTAGATCAATCATATATATTTTGCAAACATTGTATGCAGTTTAAAAAAAAATTTCTATTACATGTCAACAACATGTATTAATATCACAAAATAGTACCCTTTTAATAAATACAAATTTAATTAATACATTAAACAGATATTATAATCCTATTTCATCTATGGCAAAAAACTTTTTTGATGTTTATTGAGATAAGGGAGAGAACTTTTCCCACACGATGTGGATTTACCTCCCTTATATCATTGGCTTGCACCAAAATGGAAAGATGATTTTTTGATAAGATTCATTAATGAAGTTCTTTACAAATAAATCTAGATGTTTCCACAACATCCTTTGACTAGGACATATTAAACAATTTGCTTCTTCAATTCCAAAATTCCATATATTTGCTTGTTATCATATTTACTGTGTAAATTACTGAATGTAACTTGTGTAATTGAGATTTTTCAATTGTTACAAGACAAGCAGATTAACAATGAGATGACATCAAAGTTGGGACCTCAGATTGACATCATAGACTTTAATAGTTGTCTCCCTACTATGGACAGACTCAATTTTTCATCCTCATTTTTTTTTATGTTTGAAATCAACATTTCTTTCTCAATTTCAATGTACCATTAAAGTTGGGCAAAGAAAAAAAGGTACTATTTTTTTTTCTATATTGACTAAAAATTCTTTGTTATGTATGATAAAAAGGACCTTTATTTGGCTTTCATTTCAAATGAGATTTAGTACACTCTTTTTGAAGTTTTCATTTCAACTTGGCAGAGCCTCACTAATCTGAAAACTGCATTATTTTGTTTCATAAATATCTAATGAACCAAAACTCAGTTAAAAGCCTTTATATATTGCATTTAGTTAAACAAATTGAGAGTAACTAGCTATAGGGAATCAAACTGTTTGGGGGACATTTACATAACCTCTTGTAATAGGATTTTTCAATATTTGCTTATGTACAAAGATATTTTTTTTTGACAATTTAAATTCTGGATAAGACAAAACTTGTTTAAACTCCAAATAGTTACATTAATAGATTGAGTTTAGCTTTGATACAATTTTGTTTATATGTTTTATGTGCAGGTATGGTTGAGTGACCCTTTACATACCCAGGGGTTGTCTGTTGTTCCTCTGGTCTAATGTCACTGAAGTCATTAAAGCCCTGCCAAAAAAAATATTATAATATAAATGATAATTTATGGAATGAAACCTCACTCTGACTACATATATACCACCCACTACCTAACTAACACTCTCTACTAACATGTCCGGTAGAACTGGAATGAGCCCTCCCTCTGACTATATATATACCACCCACTACCTAACTAACACTCTCTACTCACATGTCCGGTGCAACTGGAATGAGCCCTCACTCTGACTACATATATACCACCCACTACCTAACTAACACTCTCTGCTCACATGTCCGGAAGAACTGGAATGAGCACTCACTCTGACTACATGTATACCACCCACTACATAACTAACACTCTCTTCTCACATGTCCGGTACAACTGGAATGAGCCCTCTCTCTGACTATATATATACCTCCCACTGCCTAACTAACACTCTATACTCACATGTCCGGTACAACTGGAATGAGCTCTCACTCTGACTACATGTATACCACCCACTACATAACTAACACTCTCTACACACATGTCCGGTGCAACTGGAATGAGCCCTCCCTCTGACTATATATATACCACCCACTCCCTAACTAACACTCTATACTCACATGTCCGGAATAACTGGAATGAGCCCTGACTCTGACTACATATGTACCACCCACTACCTACCTAACACTCTCTACTAAAATGTCCGGTAGAACTGGATTGTGCCCTCACTCTGACTATATATATACCACCCACTGCCTAACTAACACTCTCTTCTCACATGTCCGGTACAACTGGAATGAGCTCTCACTCTGACTACATGTATACCACCCACTACCTAACTAACACTCTCTACTCACATGTCCGGTTGAACTGGAATGAGCCCTGGCTCTGACTACATATATACCACCCACTACCTAACTAACACTCTCTACTCACATGTCCGGTTGAACTGGAATGAGCCCTGACTCTGACTACATATATACCACCGACTACCTAACTAACACTCTCTACTCACATGTCCGGTAGAACTGGAATGAGCCCTGGCTCTGACTACATATATACCACCCACTATCTAACTAACACTCTCTACTCACATGTCCGGTAGAACTGGAATGAGCCCTCACTCTGGCTACATATATACCACCCACTACCTAACTAACACTCTCTACTCACATGTCCGGTAGAACTGGAATGAGCCCTCACTCTGACTACATATATACCACCCACTACCTAACTAACACTCTCTACTCACATGTCCGGTAGAACTGGAATGAGCCCTCACTCTGACTACATATATACCACCCACTACCTAACTAACACTCTCTACTCACATGTCCGGTAGAACTGGAATGAGCCCTCACTCTGACTACATATATACCACCCACTACCTAACTAACACTATCTACTCACATGTCTGGTAGAACTGGAATGAACCCTCACTCTGACTACATATATACCACCCACTACCTAACTAACACTTTCTACTCACATGTCTGGTAGAACTGGAATGAGCCCTCACTCTGACTATATATATACCGCCCACTTCCTAACTAACACTCTCTACTCACATGTCTGGTAGAACTGGAATGAGCCCTCACTCTGCCTACATATATACCACCCACTACCTAACTAACACTACCTACTCACATGTCTGGTAGAACTGGAATGAGCCCTCACTCTGGCTACATATATCCCACCCACTACCTAACTAACACTATCTACTCACATGTCCGGTAGAACTGGAGTGAGCCCTGGCTCTTGCTACACTAGCTTTTTCCTTCTCTGCAGCAGATCGTTGAACAGTTTGGAAGTTTTTCAGAACATTACTGAATTCGTCTGTAAGTCTGTCTTTCTGCATTCTCCATTTGCTCTATAAAATAAAACAACAAGTGTTCTGTTACATGTATGTGTTAGAGATAAAAGATATCTCATTATTATAATACAGCACAACTAAAAGAGAGAAAAGCTGAGTATTGTTTACACACAAACACACAAGAACAGGAACATTTCAAATCACAGGCCCTTTTAGAGCACATTGATTACACTGAAAACCATGCTTTTCTCCATATAGCCCATATATATAGCTGGCACATCTGAAATGTAACAGGGGAATATGCCAGACCCCAAGGCCAATCCTTGTAGCATAGCTATATTAGATTTTTCATGCCCAGCAATTTTATGTATGGTTATGGGGTGGGTAGAACTGGAATGAGCCCTCACTCTGGCTACCTATATACCACCCACTACCTAACTAACACTACCTACTCACATGTCTGGTAGAACTGGAATGAGCCCTCACTCTGACTCCATATATACCACCCACTACCTAACTAACCCTCTCTACTCACATGTCCGGTAGAACTGAAATGAGCCCTCACTCTGACTACATATATCCCACCCACTACCTAACTAACACTATCTACTCACACGTCTGGTAGAACTGGAATGAACCCTCATTCTGACTACATATATACCACCCACTACCTAAAATCTACCTAGCTAACACTCTCTACTCACATATCCGGTAGAACTGGAATGAGCCCTCACACTGACTACATACATACCACCCACTACCTAACTAACACTCTTTACTCACATGTCCGGTAGAACTGGAATGAGTCCTCACTCTGACTACATATATACCACCACTACCTAGCTAACACTCTCTACTCACATGTCGGGTAGAGCTGGAATGAGCCCTCACACTGACTACATATATCCCACCCACTACCTAGCTAACACTCTCTCCTCACATGTCCGGTAGAACTGGAATGAGTCCTCACTCTGACTACATATATACCACCACTACCTAGCTAACACTCTCTACTCACATGTCGGGTAGAGCTGGAATGAGCCCTCACACTGACTACATACATACCACCCACTACCTAACTAACACTCTTTACTCACATGTCCGGTAGAACTGGAATGAGCCCCCACTCTGACTACATATATACCACCCACTCCCTAACTAACACTATCTACTCACATGTCTGGTAGACCTGGAATGAACCCTCACTCTGACTACATATATACCACCCCCTACCTAGCTAACACTCTCTACTCACATGTGACTACATATATACCACCCACTACCTAGCTAACACGCTCTACTCACATGTCCGGTAGAGCTGGAATTAGCCCTCACTCTGACTACATATATACCTCCCACTACCTAACTAACACTCTCTACTCATATGTCCGGTGCAACTGGAATGAGCCCTCACTCTGACTATATATATACCACCCACTACCTAACTAACACTATCTACTCACATGTCTGGTAGAACTGGAATGAGCCCTCACTCTGGCTACATATATACCACCCACTACCTAACTAACACTATCTACTCACATGTCTGTTAGAACTGGAATGAACCCTCACTCTGACTACATATATCCCACCCACTACCTAACTAACACTATCTACTCACATGTCCGGTAGAACTGGAGGGAGCCCTGGCTCTTGCTACACTAGCTTTTTCCTTCTCTGCAGCAGATCGTTGAACAGTTTGGAAGTTTTTCAGAACATTACTGAATTCGTCTGTAAGTCTGTCTTTCTGCATTCTCCATTTGCTCTATAAAATAAAACAACAAGTGTTCTGTTACATGTATGTGTTAGAGATAAAAGATATCTCATTATTATAATACAGCACAACTAAAAGAGAGAAAAGCTGAGTATTGTTTACACACAAACACACAAGAACAGGAACATTTCAAATCACAGGCCCTTTTAGAGCACATTGATTACACTGAAAACCATGCTTTTCTCCATATAGCCCATATATATAGCTGGCACATCTGAAATGTAACAAGGGAATATGCCAGACCCCAAGGCCAATCCTTGTAGCATAGCTATATTAGATTTTTCATGCCCAGCAATTTTATGTATGGTTATGGGGTGGGTAGAACTGGAATGAGCCCTCACTCTGGCTACAAATATACCACCCACTACCTAACTAACCCTCTCTACTCACATGTCCGGTAGAACTGGAATGCGCCCTCACTCTGACTACATATATCCCACCCACTACCTAGCTAACACTCTCTACTCACATGTCCGGTAGAGCTGGAATGAGCCCTCACACTGACTACATATATACCACCCACTACCTAACTAACACTCTCTACTCACATGTCCGGTAGAACTGGAGTGAGCCCTGGCTCTTGCTACACTAGCTTTTTCCTTCTCTGCAGCAGATCGTTGAACAGTTTGGAAGTTTTTCAGAACATTACTGAATTCGTCTGTAAGTCTGTCTTTCTGCATTCTCCATTTGCTCTATAAAATAAAACAACAAGTGTTCTGTTACATGTATGTGTTAGAGATAAAAGATATCTCATTATTATAATACAGCACAACTAAAAGAGAGAAAAGCTGAGTATTGTTTACACACAAACACACAAGAACAGGAACATTTCAAATCACAGGCACTTTTAGAGCACATTGATTACACTGAAAACCATGCTTTTCTCCATATAGCCCATATATATAGCTGGCACATCTGAAATGTAACAAGGGAATATGCCAGACCCCAAGGCCAATCCTTGTAGCATAGCTATATTAGATTTTTCATGCCCAGCAATTTTATGTATGGTTATGGGGTGGGGATCTCAACTGTTTCCAAGCTTTGACTCAGAAACTAGGTCCCTAGAGTTGTGTCCAGACCCCAGGATCGATTCTAATATCGTGACTGCATTTGTCTCTTTTTGCCAAGCATTTGTATATATAGTTTTGGGGTGGGGATCTCAACCGTTTCAAAGTTATGACCCAGGGGCCAAGTCTGCAAGGGTGGGGCAGACCCTGGGATCAATTCTAATATCATGACTGCATTCGTCTCTTTATGCCCAACAACTGTATATACAGTTTTGGGGTGGGGATATTAACCATTTCAAAGTTATGACCCAGGGGTTATGTCTCCAAGGGTGGGGCCAGACCCTAGGGACATACTGGAAGCAAATGTGCATTCTTCTCTTTATACTCAGCAATTGTATATATGGCTATATGGTGGGGATCTCAACCATTTCCAAGCAATAAACTATTTCTGGCCCCACCCTTTAGCCCGGGGGGTCAGCCCCACCATTTGTACAATTTTGAATCCCTGCCTCCCATGAATACTTCCGACCAAATATGATCAATATCCATGGCATAGTTCTGCAGAAGAAGTTTTATAGCAATATAACCAAATTGCCCCCTTTTGGCCCCGCCCCTCAGCCCCCTGGGGGGTCAGCCCCACCATTTGTACAATTTTTAATCCCCACCACCTAGGGATGCTTCCAGTCAAATTTAGTTTAATTCCAACCAGTGGTTAAGAAGAAGAAGGCGTTTAAAGAAATTGTTGACGTACGGACGGACGGACGACGGACCCCACGGTATGGCATAAGCTCACCTTGGTCCTTCGGACCAGGTGAGCTAATAATGGACACTAGAGATGGCACAACTGAATTAGGTATTGGACACTACATGTACATGTCTTGCCCCTATTAGGGGAAAACAGATTTGTTCATATTAGATTCTTACGTATTTAGCCGAACTGGACTGGGTCGATTGTCGACCAGGCAGCTCAATTGGTTAGAGTGTCCGTCTAAAGTTCAGTGAGTCCCGGGTTTCGAACCCCAGTCTAGTCGTTTCATTTCTCTTTCTCCTGTTACACATACACTGGAAGTGTACAAAAATCAATACAAAGTTTGAAAATGTACCTGTTCTGATGCTGGCATGGGAAGATGGGCCAGTTCCTTGAGATCATGATTTGTATCTTTAGCCAGCTGGTTGGTGTAGGCCTGTGCCTGGTGCCTGAGAAAAACATCAACAGTTTATTTTATAATTAGTAGCAATATATTTTTAAATATATGTTACTATCATCAATTTGAAGGATAAACCAATGTCACCTGAATTCTATCTTGTGATATCCCTATACATTGTACCAAGAAAA
The DNA here is from genome assembly GCF_002113885.1 of Mizuhopecten yessoensis. Classification (NCBI taxonomy): domain Eukaryota; kingdom Metazoa; phylum Mollusca; class Bivalvia; order Pectinida; family Pectinidae; genus Mizuhopecten; species Mizuhopecten yessoensis. The sequence goes on from NW_018404373.1 coordinate 397,295, forward strand.
CTGGCTACCGAGAGTTAGGGTACTTATAAAGTTTTTAGTTCACTGTCACCAAGACCTTGAAGGAACTGGTGGAGAGAAATATACACCCAACTGATTAATTTTGGTCAAAATCCAAAGAATTGCCTTTGCATTTGATTACAAAGGAAATATTTAGGGCAGGCAATTTCTCATTTAAGCACCTGGACTACTTTAACATGTATAAGCAGCGGGACTATTTTCAGTCAAGACAAGTAGTAAAACTCCACAAGATACCCCGGCCCTTCTTCTTTAAATTTTCCAAAATTAATTATAGAAAGACTGAATAGGCCTTTATTATCAAACTTTCATCAGTACAGGGGCCAAGTAATATATACAATCCAATTTACAGAATAATACTCTTGACAATTTGCTATTTTTTGCAGAATATTAGAGATAGATGCAGTGGGTAAAGTTTCAGATTTGACACCCATAGTATCTACGAGTACAGCACAAAATAGAAACCATTTCCTATATATACCAGCTTGCATACAACATACTATGGTAGTTTCAGGTACTCAAATTTAATGAGCTTCAAACAAGGACATACATCTGTTTAACGTCTTTCTGAAAACTTGTTTTCCACAGGTAACAAGTTTTTAAATTGGTTACTTACATTTGCTCTCGAAGCTGTTCATTGTCTTGACTGGTTCCGATCTGGTTGACAGATCTTTGCATTTGTGCCACTGTTTAAAAGATAAATAGAACATTTTGTATTTAACTATCTATGATTACAATTCTTGTTACCGCTGTAAACATTAGAAACTGTGAACAATGGTTACTATAATACTTATGGCAGAATATGTTTATTTTTTGGTGATTTTTTTGCTCAGTTTTACTGCTGATTACAGCCTGTTTCCCCTTACTAAAAAGTGCCCTATTTTCCCAAAATAACCAAAAACTGAGGAAAATTTCAATACAAATGATGCTATGTTTTCCCAATTCATAAAGGAACCGGCTGTTGGAAAACTTAGGTTACAAAAACCCTTAAATTTGCCATTGGTGAAGAGGTCCTCTTCAAAGTATTATCATTAAAGATATAGCTATTGTTCTACATGTAAATATTACCAGAAGTGTTAGTACAAAAGAAACTACTAGAAACAGAAAAATGATTTTGGCAGAGACATGATGTCATTTCTGGTTTATTTTTTAAAATGTTAATAATATTAGCAATGTCTTGTTCTTTGAGTAAACAGCCTTAACTGAATATTGTTTGAAACATTTGAATTGATTCACAGATTCATAACTATTTTTATGTGTAGACACTTTCTCTCATCTCCACAAAACAATCACAATAATTATAGTATATGCAAAGATCCATTGAACAGTTTTAGTTGGCATTTATAGTCAATACAAAATTGATTAGTGTACAAATTAACAGTATTTTGTGTTGAATATTTATGTTTGCATGAGGAATTCATTTGTATTAATTCTTTCAACACTGTAGACCATAATGGACTCATCCAGATCAATTTATGGTAGAGGTTATATAATTATTAGAGTTACATAGGGGTGAAAGGGTTAACGCCAACTCAATTCAAGCCTTCACGTGACTCTGCATAAACTGGCTAGATATTTTGGTCCAAGTCCTATCTAGTTTAGACAGGTTTCATCACCTCTACATCAACATTACACTTAAATCATATTTATAGTAACATTATACAATATATACATTAGCTGTATAATTACAATGTAGTGAGATTTTCTTTACATCAACATTACACTTATACCATATTTATAGTAACATTACGGTATATACATTAGCTGTACAATTACCATGTTGTGAGATTTTCTTTACATCAACATTACACTTATACCATATTTATAGTAACATTACGGTATATATATTAGCTGTATAATTACCATGTTGTGAGATTCTCTCTACATCAACATTACACTTACATCATATTTATAGTAAAATTATACGATATATATATATTAGCTGTATAATTACCATGTTGTGAGATTTTCTCTACATCAACATTACACTTACATCATATTTATAGTAACATTATACGATATATATATATTAGCTGTATAATTACCATGTTGTGAGATTTTCTCTACATCAATATTACACCTACATCATATTTATAGTAACATTACGGTATATATATTAGCTGTATAATTACCATGTTGTGAGATTTTCTCTACATCAACATTACACCTACATCATATTTATAGTAACATTATACAATATATATATTAGCTGTATAATTACAATGTAGTGAGATTTTCTTTACATCAACATTACACTTATATCATATTTATAGTAACATTACGGTATATATATTAGCTGTATAATTATATATATAATTACCATGTTGTGAGATTTTCTCTACATCAACATTACACCTACATCATATTTATAGTAACATTACGATATATATATATTAGCTGTATAATTTCCATGTTGTGAGATTTTCTTTACATCAACATTACACTTATACCATATTTATAGTAACATTACGGTATATATATTAGCTGTATAATTACCATGTTGTGAGATTTTCTGTATGTTTCCACTGATACTATTTACTAATCTGTTAAACTCGCTGCTACCACCGGCTGCTGGAATGGAATTTGAAAAGTTCATATAATATACAATGTATTCATCTTATCAAAGATTAGTTGTGAAATATTTATAGATACTATCTATAAATGTTTTACAATTATATTCTTTGACAGGATCTGTACAAGACATTCCTTAGCACAATTAGTATTATTTAATGAGCCAATCAGTTACAGTCATGGACATTTACAGTGTTTTTTAAAATAGACAAAAATCGTATATGATTTGTTATCAAGTTCAGACAATTCAACCTGTACAGGAATAATGATACCAGTTACATGTTTTTCCTTTTTTTTTTAATTAGCGTACGTATGATTCTTTCATTTACAAAATTTTAATTGTCTCCAAATAGTCATGTGATGTTAAGCTAGTCATAATGATATCATTATCAGTGAAGACACTTTACAAGATATGTTTACTTACTTGATCTATTTCCTGACTGATATGATGAAAAGCCGCCATCAAACTCCCCTCTTCCATATGACGCCATATTTTAAAGACAATCAGCTGTAATTTCTTCTCCTTATTTCAACAAATGTCAATGATATAATGTTTGATGTCACCAGTATTAAGGTTCCAGTTGCTGGTAAGTTTATATCCTTAGTATACTGCTTTCATAGCCTGTGAATCGAAAAAGAAAATGATAAATAAGGTTCACCCATGTGTTGAGCACATATACATTGTTATATATAATTTCAATACAATTGCCAAATCCGGGGCCTGTTTGCTTATGCGGACAAACTGGCCATGGTTTATGTATTTCTAATTGCAATATTTGAGAAATAAAGCCCGACGGACCTACAAATGTTAATACACGCCTTGATAATATATGCTAAGGCTGGCCAGAAAGCAACATCAAATCACATTGTCCATTCTTATTTCATAAAGGAACAACTGACAGGTCCAAACGTTTGTAACGTGATAAATAAAAGATGTCCTAGAAAGATTGGATCATACGATAGGTGTATTGTAGTAATCTTATCTATGGACTGATCATTGCTTTATATATATATAGCAAATATTATGTTTAAACTAATTTGATAATTGGCAGTCCTGACATTTAGATTCCTACATTTATCTGTTTAAATATCAGTATCAATGATAAGTTTTATGAGGAAACTTGAGGAAACCTCTGTAACATACTATAAAGCACATGGGCATGCATATATGGCACCATCCTCGATATTCCAAGGGTTACGCTCACTTTCGCTCTCTGCACCCATGGAATATGTCATAGCAAAATTGAAGGCATGCGGCTAGCTATTTGATTGCATGGTTTCAGGTAAAAAAAATCTGACCAATCGCTAAGCTGATGCCTGCTTTTGAAGATTACAGAGGAGCAACACCAAAGCGAGTCAATTTTACTGTTAGGCGACTGCGATGATCTGTTGATGTACATAAAAGGATCAAACTGGGCTTCACGTTTCATCCACAAGGTGGCGCACACTGAGCCTTTGATTTTGCCACGACATATAATATTCCAGGGGTGCAGAGAGCGAAAGTGAGCGTAACCCCTGGAGTATCGTGGATGGCATATATTACTACAAATATGTTATATAGTACTGCAGATTTGCAGATATTAGGGAGGGGATCTGTGCCACATCCCTGTACAAATATAAAAACATGTCAAATGTCATATTATGACGAAAGCATAAATTCATTAACTGAAGTGTTGCTTGTTGTTGAACTGCTTGTGTGCTTGCAATTGCCATGGCAACTATAACAGTGTATGGAATACGTACAGTAGCCAACATTTAATGTTTAATATAAATATATACTTACAGTTAGACTTGTAAAATTTAAACAATTATCAAAAGAAACCATATAGATGTATTAAAGTATAACTTCACAAAAAGTTAGTATACAAATATGATAATATTTAACAATTGCCAAAACTGCTAGAGCAACGGAGGGTGTTATCGACAGGGGGGTATTATCGACCCCCGGTTCTATTCATCTCGTTTTGGATCGATTACAAACCGTTTTTCAGACACTCGGTGTTTTTGATAGGTACACTTAACTTTTCGGAATCCCTCGGAACCGTTCCATTCATGACAACACCGGTTAAACAAATTTTCTGGACTTTTTTTTTCCAAAGAGAAGCATCGATCCTGTTTTTAGACCACCCTTACGGGCTCCGATAAGACATGTTTGGCATTTCGAATTTTGATAACATTTTTATCTGAAATATTTGTCACATAATGGTGTAATCCAACTTCACTCATGAAGCGTCTGCAACGTTTGTCAGCGTATTATCTACATCCGGGGTATTGTTAAGGTCGGAAATAGGGTTGTCGATAACTGCCGCAATTTGAGGATCGGAGGTAGTTATCGTCAGTATGTGAAAAAATACCAATTAATTTTTGTTTTATCCATTAAAAGCATATTTTTATGAATGACTTGTGCTTCAAAGTTGCCTGTATGATTTCAATATATATATATCGTGAATTGTGAAAGGTGAGACCATGTACCCGACAACAATAGTGTTGCTAAACTAAAATACTAAAAAATCCAAATTTCTCAATAAAATCCATATAGATAAGTCTTGTAAATATGCTCAATATAAACTGCAATTACAAATTATGAAAAATATCAATATTTGAAGACACTGCAGTCATAGAAAGACAGAATATAATATATATCGAAAAGTAATCAATTACATAGATCAAATGTTGATGAAAATTGTTCTGTTAGGCAGGAGGTATATAACTAATTATCTTGTGAACTTAAGAACCTAAAAACATTTCCACAATGATTATTTTAAGAAGATTCAATTATGTTTTCTTGAATTAAATTTCTGATCTCTATCATTGTAGGATAAAATGCATCATAATTCAAAATTTTTGGGCTGTTGGAATGCATCACTGGGGATCAAAATAATATGAAATTGGGGTGGGACACCATATTGAAAGGGAACCAGAAAATGTGTTTGATCAAAATGCTTTGACGGTGACTGTTTGCGCATGCGTGCAGAAAAGGGAGCGTGTTTGTTTACATTTATGACTTGACATATCACTTGACATGTTTATACCTTTTTTAAGCAATTGGACACAGTCGTCAGAACAAATGAATGTATTATGAGAGATTAATAATAGAAATAATTAACATTTTAATTTAGCTGTCGATAACTACCTCCACCTGTAGATAACTGCCCCTGTCATTAATGCCACCAAAACAATGATTTCTCCCGCGATTCGTCACATGTACGCTTATTGCAGATGATGAAATAGAGTACGTTTCCCGACTTCTTCGAAATGCCATCATAAAATAACTTACGCAAAACGGTAAACTGGAAAAACAAGTTTGACGCTTAGACTGTCGATAACTGCCTCCATTGCTCTAGTTGGTAGTCTTGTCACTTTTAACCATGTCACTTGCTCATTATAAATATAAATTTTCAATTTATCAACTTACAAGTTGATAGTTGAAAATTTATATTTATAATGAGCATTATATATCTATAATTTTTATGTCAGATTTAAACGAGAAATCCAACAAATGATAAAACAAACAACGTTACCTTTCCAGTTCCTGTCTCTTAGAATTACCTGAATCACCAAATCAGTTATAAATAGCAGATCAGGATCAGGTGATACCAGAAATCTATGTAAACATAGCTATTTTGGGAACTGTCATTGAAATTAAATGTCACCGTCACGTGTGTATAATAGTCGCTTCGTTTAACACTGCGATGGTGAGATATATCATTAATATACAGTATATATGTTATAATAACTTAAATAGTAGTTCACAATTCCCATGCATGCGGTCGAATCAAATACTATCTATATGATAGACAATATTTGAGAACATTTCGTCTGTTGCCTTTACATTTTTATCCGTTCTGATAGACATCACACAACGCTGCTAACATTATGACCGGCAAACTTGAATACATTCAAACGACTTAATATGTGTGATTAAATCCGACAGATAGGCTATACCTCACAAAACAATTAAAATAACTTAACATGTGTCATAAACCTGATTTTTTCACTTCCGTACACACCTACTTCATCTTGCTTCAGCCATTATCGAGTGACGTAAATCCAAGGGAGGTCACTCTTCGCAGGGAAAAAGCGCATTCGATTTGAATGTCTTTCTTTGATTATATATCTTACTTTTAACTAGATAATGTAACTGTACAATGAAGTTATTATTTCAAAACTCTAAATAGCATTTTCCTGATGCGAGCATTGCGTGTTTCTTTAACATTTTGTCCCTTTCAAGTTTCTAAATAATTATTGTGTGTTGTAAGCTTAGCCCAATCAATGGTGATTAAGAAAAACTCAGTGGACACAGATACGTATAGAGCCATTTACGTCTCTGGTGGACACAATCAAATTTGCTTTTTTTTTTTGGAAGTGTGGTGAGCCTTTGAGTTTCAAACCGTCATAGCATGACAAAAAAGTTTCCATCCTTACAAAATCATCACATTCGATAAAAAGAAATCCTCCATTCACAAGCACTAGTACTGAAAGCCAAATCCCGTTGCATTCATAGTGCTATGAATGCAATGTGACTGTCGTAGCTTTAAATACGGTTAGCATGCAATGGGAATGTAAAAATATTATGATATTCCACCCATCCCCACTCCGACCATATCTAATGACAGAAAACTGAAAATGTTGCATTTATGCTAAAGCGTACATGATTACCAACAGCAAAATTTGAATAAAACTCGAAAAATGACCATGAGAGTAACATATTACTACATTCAAGTTTCGTCCGTTAGAATACCCGTCCCTGCCCCTTGATAATCACGTACGCTAAGCATAAATGCAACATTTTTTCCTTTTCTATATTCTTTTAAGTCAGGGCCCGGACAATACATTTGACCTTTGACCTTAGGGTGATATTGATCTTTGGCCCATAGACCCTAAAGTGGTAGTCGACACACTGCCTTTCCATCCTACAAAAATCCCTAAATTCTATTGAATTATTTTTAGCGAGTAAGAAGTTATGGCCCGGACAATGAATTTGACAGTTGACCTCAGAGTGACCTTACCTTGGAAATACAGACCCAATAATTATAAGGACTCGCGATCGTGACACACAAACTTTCCACTCGACTGATCATGATTTCCATGACTTCTATTCAGCCATTCAGAAAGTTATGGCCCGGACAAATTTTTACATTTGACCTCCATGTGATATTGTCATACAGACTCAATAAGGGTATGTGACACACTGTCTTGCCGTCGTACACGAACCTTACCCCTTAAATTTCACTGTGTTATCTTATGGGCGGCAAAGCGGCAACTATATGCTCCCCGATTTTTCTGTGTGTAGATTTTACCTATTCGTTCACAGACGCAGGTTATTTCAATTACAGAACCACTCATATTTTTGTGCATTTGGTGGGGTATTAATTGCTCAAAACTTTGCCTTAATCATTATATCATTTCATCTATTCATCATTAAAATAAACCAATATACCGATATTTTCAATCCTGCCATACTAGTTAAATATGTGTAGCATCCGACGGAAAATAATTTTACATCATTGCTCAATGTGACGTCACAATAGCTCAACATTTTGTAATAATAGATTATTCTTGGTTTCTTCAGGAATAACAGTTATATTTCACTCGTAGGTTGAATATGTTTTGTTCAACGCACTTGTGAAAAAGATAAAAACATTGAACCCAACTCAAAACTGGTATTACAAAGAAACCAACGGCATAACAGTTATATTTCACTCGTAGGTTGAATATGTTTTGTTCAACGCACTTGTGAAAAAGATAAAAACATTGAACCCAACTCAAAACTGGTATTACAAAGAAACCAACGGCCTAACAGTTATATTTCACTCGTAGGTTGAATATGTTTTGTTCAACGCACTTGTGAAAAAGATAAAAACATTGAACCCAACTCAAAACTGGTATTACAAAGAAACCAACGGCCTAACAGTTATATTTCACTCGTAGGTTGAATATGTTTTGTTCAACGCACTTGTGAAAAAGATAAAAACATTGAACCCAACTCAAAACTGGTATTACAAAGAAACCAACGGCCTCCCGTATGTTTACATATGAGTGTGTGGAAAAGGGTTGAATAACGCTACCGCAAACAATTTTACCCACCCTTGTTTTACACAATGTATCGATTGTGTGTCGAAGCGTTAATTTAATTAGTATATAATTACACTAGGGTGTTTTGTGTGTACCTGGTCCCTATACACGAGACAGAGCGACATGAAATATGTATGAGGCTCGATGTTGATGTGATGGAGTTATTACCGTAACATAATGACTTGAGTTACACACAACATGTTTCAGTTACTACATTTTTTCCAATTCAATTAACATTTCATATGCTAAATCATATAATGGGTGTGTGTGCTTGTACATGAAATACATATATGTTTTTAATTAATTAATTTCATTTTTGTATTTCTAATATCCAGGAAAATTTGATTTTAATGAGAAAGAGATTCCAGCGTAAAATGTCTATCTAAAAATGTGATAAAATAGAACAATAGAGTACAGTCAACACATGTCTAATTGTTTCTAGGACGACATGTCTACCAAGCACGCAGTAAAAGATTGACTCGTCTATTTCGTCTGGTCTTATGGGCTCGGAGTTATTAGTTATAGCGTCACTTTTGTCACGGTTGATGGCACCAGAAAACTTCTCAGCGGTCATCGCTTAGCGGTCAGGTCGACGACAAGCGGTCATCGCTTAGCGGTCAGGTCGACGACAAGCGGTCATCGCTTAGAGGTCAGGTCGAATTAATCTTTTTAGTCTAATCCCATGGGGTCTGACTGTTGTTCTAATCCCATGGGTCTGAATGTTGTTCTAATCCCATTGGTCTGACTGTACTTTTGGTCTAATCCCATTGGTCTGACTGTTGGTGTTATCCAACTGGGCAGACTGTTGGTCTAATCTCATTGGTCTGGTATGTTGATCTAATCCCAATTGTCTGGTCTGTTGATCAAATCCCATTGGTCTGACTGTTGGTCTAATCCCATTGGTCTGACTGTTGGTCTTATCCCATTGGACTAACTGTTGGTCTAATCCCATTGGTCTGACTGTTGGTTTAATCCCATTGGTCTGACGGTTGGCCCTATCCCATTGGTCTGACTGTTGGTCCTATCCCATTGGTCTGACTGTTGGTCTAATCACATTTGTCTGGTCTGTTGGTCTTATTCCATTGGATATTCCGTGGTTTGATTTGCTCATTGGTACGGTCGCAAACTAGTTAACCTTAAAAAAATATCAGTCCCAGTCCCAGTCTCAGACTTTATCTACAGTTATGTTCAACAATGAACGCCGTGTTAGCTAAGTTAAGTAAGACGAAAGTGACCGGAAGTAGAACGCAAGAAGCGAACCGACGAAATCGAAACCCAAGCTCACAATTACCGGCGTTTCTATGTATGTGACTAGTACGTGTATCAAATGCACGCTTTGCACCAGTATGGTGTCCTCATTGGTATATATGTTTATTGCATCTTTACTTTATGGACAAAGAACAACGTTAGTCACAACCGGATTCCACACATTACCTCTATACATTAGTTCGAAATATCATAATCAGTATAAAGGAGAGAATCAGTCATTTTCTAACTACACATTTATAGTTATTTCAGTCCTCTATATCAATTTTAACATCGGCAAAACGATCATCCTTGCCTGACACTCGATTGCAGTTTTCTTCGATTATAGGGCGGTTTGTTTATTACGTTCCAAACGAGGTTCTATTGACTTTATTGTGTATCGTTAGCGAATGCTCTAGCACTCCAAATGCAATGAAGATATTTGTTATAGGGAATGCAGACTTAGAAAGCATCTCGTATAATTCCGTTGACAATGCATTGAAGAGGAAACTATGTATAGTGTTATGCTCCAGATCTGTATTTTCTATCATACCGAGTCCGCAATATAACGTGTATAAATCTGAGTTGTACTTAATCCAGATACTTGTGTGAGATTCAAATGTAGAAGCAATGAGAGTTAATGATCCTTTTTTTCATCTATAGCTTTGATTTACTTCAGTGTGCCTTATAAAATACAATTTGATCGCTAGACTGTCTTAATTTCAATGTCCTGACACCCGGCAGGATAAACCCAGGAGCATTAAACTTACAGGATTCTTTCGTTCTGATGGGACTTGCCTTTTCTCGTCCGATCACAGGGACACGCAACTCTGACTATTGAATATTAATCTTGTTAGACTTTCAGTCGCTGGGTACGTTACATCCCAATACTTAAAACGTACCAAGCGACTGAAAGTCTAACAAGGTCAATATTAATAGTAGTTGCGTGCCCGAGTAGGGTCCGATAGGGGAATGGAACCGTGGCCGTCTTAGTGAAAGTCAAGTGCGCTATCCACTATGCTCCAACCGATGAAACAATATTAAATTTGATAACCTATCTATATAGTCATCGATTTCATAGTTTAATTGTAAATTCGATTCTCTGGTCTGGCACGAAAAGGCATTTGGTCAATTTCCCGACCATGCGGGGTTTCATTGCGGGCAATTCAGTTTCATCCCTCATTAACATTTGAGCTAGCCAGAGACGTATTATATAATGTACTACATGCTTTATGCGTCTCTGGGCTATATATAGCATGCAAGAGTGATTGATATTAGTTGAAAAACTTGTTTTGTACTTGTTGTGAAATACCGATAGATAACATATATTTATATATTCATAAATTAATCATCTTTCATTTGGCAATTCTATAATTTTAATGTGAAAGTCTTTTGAAAATGAGATAAAGGATAGATAAAGGATAAAGGATAGATAAAGGATAGATAAAGGAAGGTTGATCAATTAGCATGCGTGTCGTTATGATCTGGGTAATAACTGAATTCAATATTGCTGACAAAAGGAACTTAGTCTGAGAGTTGTACAATATGGGCTTGGCTACAGTCTGTGCCATGTTCCCATGCACATACATGTTCATCGAAGTCAAGTTGTGAAATATAATGTTATTCGCTTGGAGCACGGCCGGACTTTCTAATCTAATTCCGTGTATGGAGTACTTTTTTTCAGATGACGTCAGTTTTATTTAGAAATTCTCATCAGACCACAATGACCACATATTGATGCATTATTATATACATATCTAAAATAAGTAGGCCTATATATTAATGTTCAGGGCCCGTATTCATGAAATCGTTCTCATGCTCAAGCATGGATTCTGTGCTCAAGCCAACTTTCTTGTTATTAGCTTAAATCGTGTAAAACAATCAAAAAGTCAAATGTAAACACTGAAACAGTAGTTAGCTTCAAGTCTCTTCAAAATGTTTCCAAAGCATTGACAAAACAAGATTTAATTATTAAGTTACAACAAGAACAATAAATTAGACTTGAGCACAAAATCCATGCTTGAGCATGAGAACATTTCATGATGGTACGGGCCAAGTTGGTAGATAAAAATCGGATTTTCAGTTCCGAACTCCGGTGAGGATTTTACAACAACTTGTAGTTGTGCGCATGCGTACTGGAGCATTCCATCTGCACTTCCTGTTCAAGTTTGATCTCGTCAACGATAGGAATTATTACTGTTTATTTACTAATTATGATGTGTACTGGATTATTCGGTGTTACAAGAAGAGAAAATATGGAAAAATCATAAGAATGCCCATCACAGATAGATAACAGGTTAAACAGGAGTCGAACACAAACTCTGTTATCTTGTTGCTATCAACGCTTTCCAGACATCACATCAACACTGTCATATTCGTTATGATTTGATATTCAGATGTCAGAAGCAATGGCCACAGACTACAGAATAGAACATTTCATCGGTTTATAAATATATCTATCTGTATATCGTGATGGGTTCACATTAATTTGGAAACTTTTAAACAACACGCGACAAACAGGTAAAAACGATAAACGTGTAGTTATTTGATATTTTTTGGGGGGAATTACAATATATACAGTAGGCCTAACAAAGTAACACCTAGTCTATATTTTGACCATATTAAGGAAATCTGCATGTATAGGATTAATCGTAATGCATGTTGGTAAGCAATATGTTTATGTAATCCACAATGTACAGCACAAAGGAATAGTGAAGGCTTACAGTAACTGAAATACAGATTCGGTATTTTATATCTAAATTTTGTTGTATATATATAAAGCAGAAGAAATAACATATATATTATAAACAAGTAAATTTACATCCCAACTGATTTTTACCCAACCTCAATTTTCCTCTGACTCATGTTTTTATGCACGTATGTAGTTAGCCTTATTAGCCCATCTTACTGGCATTGTTGTTATTGTTGTCATTAAATGTGTAGAACCAGAGAACAAGTGATTCCAGACAAATGTGTTTAATAATTAAGTACTTATTAAAATACTTTGGTACTCTCTGTCATATTAAGTTTCCATCTGGAGATCTTCTGTTACAAAGAAAGCTATACACATGCCAGCTACAAGTCCTTGAAGCAAAAAGATAATGTATTACAGTAAATATCTTAAATGCAACATATCTGTGGTGTAAAATGATGGTAGTCACTGGCTTTGCCTTGATTTAGAGGCTTAATCCATGGCAAGCTGTCATGCTCAGCACACTTCATTTCATTGATAGCCAGATAACACTACCAGCTGTACATTTGCATGCTCATATATAACAGGTTATAATGACCTTATTTTTATAATGAAATACCAGTTGGAATTGGTTATAATATATATGACCATACAACTGTATAAAGACCCGCTGAAATGTGTTGTAAAGATCTAGACCTTAAAATATAAGCTTTAATGGGTAGTAAGTTTACAGCTTCATAGATGTAATGGGTAGTATAACTTAATTATTATATACCAGTTGTAATGCGTTATAACAGGACCTTAAAATATTGGTTATAGCAAGTTTAAAGAATGTTAAACTTCAGCTGTAATGGATAATGATCATGAGAGATTGCAATTCTATTATGTGAAAAATATCTGTCAAGACTGAAAGTACAAAAATAATTACATTACGCAAAGATGTTATCTTTAAGGTTTTCATGTAAAAATTTCTGTATCCTTCCAATTCCTAATATCAAATCTATAGACCAATGGCTGATATTGGTCCAGGGTTAATATGGGGCCTGGGGTAGGATAAGGAAAATGGTCAAATCATAATCTTTTTATATACGTGTCCTACATATATTGTAAATATTTTAGTACAGCATCGAAACTGTTTACGATATTATGAATCTTTAAATATGTCGAACTGAAAGAAAAAGGGATAAGGTTCTTGCTGGGCAGATGTACTGGCTTGTAGTGTATATGGTATTGTATACTTTTACATACAAAGTACTATGTTGTGGTATATTGCATGTGTGAAGCAACTTATATCAAGGACAAATATCTGGCAATATATAATATGTCAATGCACTTCATACTGTTAACAATACATCTACAAAGTACATTACTGCTCAGATGATTTGTTTCTAGTTCATCGATAACAATGACATCTCAATACAGTACAACCACATCAATTTTGTTTTCTATATTTATTAATGAATTGATTGATTTGTAATCATAAATTAATATGTTTCTTATGATTTTAATCAGATACAAGTCAGAAATGGCTGCAGCAGTACAACAACGCCAAGATAATGAGATTGATAGATTCATCAGTGATCAGCGACAGAAGCTTCAGCAGGAACGACATACCGGCAATGTAAGCAACACTTCACAGCTTCATTCATACATAGTGCAGACCTTAATTTAGAACTTTTCAAAGTTTTTATATAAAAAGATTTGAAATTACCCTTGTCAAACTATTTTTCACTATCTTAGAAAAATCAATACTAGTACATGTTCATGTGTACATACTGGTATGTTTGCACTTTATATTTGCCACACGAAATGTCATTATTAGATATACATTCTGTATGTGTTTGTATCAGATGAATTTCTAAATTAAAAGAAAGGATTTGATATGCCGAAATGTAAATTTAAAGATTTAACTATTCTTAACACAAACAGTGATTAGTCTAGCGACGGTTTAATACATATACCTACAGGTAACATTCTAAAACATAGATGTTGTCAAGCAAAATTTTGATATTATTTCTGATTATTTTGTACATGTTGCATTTATAGTTGCATTTATACTTTTAAAAATTTGGTTTGTATAGCTAGATAATCTGTTTGATTGTGTCCTAGCTATCCCTTCTACCAAAGATCCAAGAGTAATACTTTTCTCCTGTTCCTACATACATTGTGTAGTACACGTTTTTACTGTATTTTACCTACTGTCTGTACTTACAGTTTATGTACAAATAGTGTTTTCCATATGTGACTTACTAAGCTCTCTGGGGGCTTCAATTTAAAATTTACGATTTTTATCTAATTTCTCTAAATAAGGATAATAATGGTTGTTTAAGGTAAAGTATGGTGCTACAGGTGGTGCATTTGAAAAAGAAAATTAATTCTCAGTTATACATGAAGGCCTACATGTACATGTACATGTATCATTTAAATTTCTAAAATTATTTTTAATATGGTAGACAAATATCTAAATTTCATTAGGATTTAAATCATTTCTGATTTCATACAGTTTGGTTATATAGAATTTATTTTTGTAAATTATGTATACTTTCATGTCTATTTATATTACTTGTTTCTCAGCCAATGTTTTTTCTTTTCATGAAATTTGAATACTGTTATTATGAACAGTATTTTGTATTTGAATTGCTTTTGAACAAAAGTAACAGCTTGCCTGTTAATGGATGCTGCTTGCTGTACCAAAGATGGTGCATTATAAAGCTTGTTTTGTTAATCATTGAGCATCTCTAAGTTAGAATTAACAGTGTCTCATTGAATTGCTGTGTGGACATTAGTTGTACTAACATACATCTAACGAAAGCTACCAACAATACATGTAGGTTTACCTAGGCCTGATAACATTCAGGATCAATACATATATACCGTAAATATATAAATCAGTGTTAGAAATTCAGAAAAAAATATTCACTATACAGTAGGTCTATGAGAAATGATTTTGTGATAAACCCTGGCCCTTTCTACTGCCAAATGCCCCAGTTAACGAGCCAGTATTTTCATACTGATATATAAATCAAAGCTTTTTTGTGATTGTCTGTATCTTCAGGACTCTTGTAGTTACCGGGTAATGGATCTTGCTAAGATTACAAACATACAAAAATATGTCATTTATTTTATGAATACATGTATACATGTACATGAATGCATGTACTCTTTAAATTTCATATCAAACTATAGCTACATTTCACAAATCACGAAAACACAGAGGGTCTGGCTCTACAGACTTCATGACAGATTATTCAGGGATTTTGATCAAGACAGCTTATATACCCAGTTAACAATTATTTAAATATTGAACTGTGAAGAGCAGAGTTGTAACAGTTTGTATTGGTTGTTAGGATGGTGAGACAGAGAGGGGTAGGAGACGACAGTGGGACAAATCGGGCTATAATCAGTATGCTGAACAGGTATATACACTTATACACTGTAAACCTACATCATAGTACATATATATACTGCACTTGTATTAATATCAAAACTTTCATTTGTTTCACTTTTAACATTAATATTTAGTTCAGTCTCTTAGCAGTGTAACTATATTCTCATTTTCAATCTGTATCATTATACCTGTATTGGAAAAGTACTTTGACTTACCTAGTATTATAAGTCAGAATCTAATAGTTTTCACTTCCTTTAATAATCTCTACAATAATATCAAAAATTTAGATGCCAAATTGATACTATAAACAAATCAGTTTATATCAAGAATCTACTGTTAAAAATCTTCAGTAAACTTTCATGTTATTTTCATAAAATCTATATTAAAACTTTTTATAATTTTACAAAAGTTGTCTTTCTTAAATGAATCAGATAGATTGTGATGAAGATGAAAGTGCAAATGCGTTTTCAAAACCTTGTCCAACACCAGAGTTGAGCTTAAAGTTAGGACAATATGAGAAAGTACGCTTACGACTAAACGCTGAACGTCAACAAGAATATAATGACCTACTGCAGGTATCCTGTTATGCTAATTAGGGGCCATTTACAATTAAGATTTGGTTTTGTTTAGATGGCCACATCATTTTGCATGGAGTTTATACATTTGTATTTAAATTTCAAGAAATGTTTACTACCATAAGAATGGTTTTACATGATGATTAAGATGTCATTAAACTACTTTGCATGCATATGTATGCTTGTTATTGTGTTTAAATTTTTCATCCATTTTTTTTTTTCATTTTTTTTTTTTTATGTGTCGTTTGGCTGTTACGTATATACACTGTCCCATATTCCCACGTGGCTTTATTCCCGCTTACACCACTTGAACTGGTCACAATTACTTACAAATCATTAATATCGGTTACTGAAACTAATTCATAGATCTATATCAGAATAGAAACTTATCAATCATAACCAATTTTTTTCTCCAGAAAAAAGGAACAAATGTTGGAAAACAGGTACAGCATTTTATGCATGTTCAAATATTGACATACATTGTATGAGATGGTCGTTATATAAATGGAATGGTGTACTATTGTCATGGGTCCCCGGTGTGCGTCTAATACACGGTTCCTGGTATAGGTTGCGGTGGCTGTCATTGTTGATTGTAATTGTGTGGTCGTTTTATAGAGATTGACGTCAGCATGTTGACAATCACCAACATACATTGCTGTGGTAGTTTTGGTTTCGGTCATATAACCTATTGGACATGGTTTGGTCATAATATTTAATGGACATGGTACCGGTTTAAAATGAGAAGTGCTGGGGATTCATCATCAACATGCATGCATGTCGTAACAACGGCCATTGCTTCATCAGGAATGCTTTGTTGTGAATACATACAGCATGGGTTACTTATACGTCAATGTTTGGACATCAACTTTTGTGATCAGGGTCCAAACTGCATGTTGTAATATACTTACCAGGTGGCTTTACTTCATTGTGGATGGCTTTGTGGCTAATACAGCATGGGTCATTGGTCTGGACATTTTGTATGGTGGTTTGTTATATTTTCTGTGTGTTGTTACATGTGTTTAGGACTGTGTCATACATACGAGTGATGTATGCTTGGTTTTATGGCTTCTGTACTTTGAAGGACGTTTTGTCCGACCTCAGATGCAAACAAGAATGTTTGAATGCTAAAGCTCATTATTCACGATATCATATGACAAAAATGTATTGTTGGTTTGTGTGGACATAAAAGTTAGCTGCCACAACATGAATGCCTGTTTGGATGGGTATTTTAAATTATTAAAATGAAGAGAAGTACTGAAGTTCATATAAATTGTTTGCATCATATTCCTATATAATATGAACATATGACCAGGTACCCTACATAGTACTGTATTACTATACATCATATTCCTATATAATATGAACATATGACCAGTTACCCTACATACAGTGTAGTACTGTATTACTATAACTGGGAGCTGTGGCTATCAATCATTTCATAATCACATATTGGAGAAAATGGACTAAAATAATGTATGGTTTAATTGATTGCTTTCTAACGATTAGCATCACATGTTGATTTATATTTACTGCAGATGTCACAACTGTGCACAACATATAATATGTATGATCACTACTTACCGTGTAGGATGGTTTATAACAGTATTATATTATTACATTGCTTGCCTGTATTATTCCAGTGTATAATTAATGATATACTATATATTTTACACTATTGGATCAGTGTAAATACAGTGTACAGGTATTTGTGCCTATTTATACAGAATTTAGATATTTGACTCTAACAATATACTTTCTTTTCAGAGATACGTTTATATCAATTAACTGTGCGTTTCCTTAAATACTTTCAATATGCATGGCGTCGAAAGAAAACGAATGAACATTTATATACATGTAGTTCAACAGTGATCTCTTTTTTCTAAAAAAATTTCGAAATTTGTGTTAAAATTATGTTTCCAGTTGTGCCATATTTTGGTCTTCAGCTCTTGATGAATTTCTAAGTGATAGAAGGAGACTTGCATGTACATGTACATACCTGACAATGTAGTATAGATATGAAATACTTAATGATCATGATGAAGTTTATGATATGTATGTTTTATATGCTATATATTTACCAGGATCTCAATATTTATATGCAAATGAAGTGTATTGTATGATAATTAAATTAAAGTATACCCAGAAATGTGCAGGCAAACGTCTCAGCTGAGTTGTCTAATCTGAACAGTGAAATATCTATATAGGGCACCTTATGTATACTGCCACAGACACAATCTGATATAACATCAGATGGGAATTTAACTGGGATATACCTGGTAAATGTTTCATTTGCTTTAGTTTATTTTGATAAGAAATTGATATAGAAAATTATTATGAAATGCTTGATATATAAATATAATAATAGACTGCATGTCCAGTTTTTGCAAAATAGTTAATCTTCCAATGAATCTTATAATCGAAAACATAAAAAATGAAGCATATTATAAATGATGTACATGTATTATGCTGTGTCAGGAAGCTTAAGGTGTCCTTTGTACAGTGGTGCTGTTTATAGAGAGGTGTCCTTTGTACAGAGGTGCTGTTTATAGAGAGGTGTCATTTATATTTAATTTCACTGTAATTTGCCAGGTTTATATTTGAAGTGGATCAGAATTTATATTATTGACATATAACTAGATGTTGTAGTTTGTGTTGCTTTGCTAGAACTTACAGTCTCCCCGAGATCTATACAACTACGATGTTGTTAAGAAGGAAATGATGGAGGACAAGAAAAAGGGATATCTGGATTACCTACAACAGGTACAGGACAACACCCTCATATATAGGGGAGTAGTATCATCTCTAGTGAGCAAAGGGCACCACCCTCATATATAGGGGAGTAGTATCATCTCTAGTGAGCAAAGGACAAAACCTTCATATATAGAGGAGTAGTATCATCTCTAGTGAGCAAAGGGCACCACCCTCATATATAGGGGAGTAGCTATAGTATCATCTCTAGTGAGCAAAGGGCAACAAACTCATATATAGGGGAGTAGTATCATCTCTAGTGAGCAAAGGACAACACCTTCATATAAAGAGGAGTAGTATCATCTCTAGTGAGCAAAGGGCAACAACCTCATATATAGGGGAGTTGCTATAGTATCATCTCTAGTGAGCAAAGGGCACCACCCTCATATATAGGGGAGTAGTATCATCTCTAGTGAGCAAAGGGCAACACCCTCATATATAGGGGAGTAGTATCATCTCTAGTGAGCAAAGGGCAACACCCTCATATATAGGGGAGTAGTATCATCTCTAGTGAGCAAAGGGCAACACCCTCATATATAGGGGAGTAGTATCATCTCTAGTGAGCAAAGGGCAACACCCTCATATATAGGGGAGTAGTATCATCTCTAGTGAGCAAAGGGCAACACCCTCATATATAGGGGAGTAGTATCATCTCTAGTGAGCAAAGGGCAACACCCTCATATATAGGGGAGTAGTATCATCTCTAGTGAGCAAAGGGCAACACCCTCATATATAGGGGAGTAGTATCATCTCTAGTGAGCAAAGGGCAACACCCTCATATATAGGGGAGTAGTATCATCTCTAGTGAGCAAAGGGCAACACCCTCATATATAGGGGAGTAGTATCATCTCTAGTGAGCAAAGGGCAACACCCTCATATATAGGGGAGTAGTATCATCTCTAGTGAGCAAAGGGCAACACCCTCATATATAGGGGAGTAGTATCATCTCTAGTGAGCAAAGGGCAACACCCTCATATATAGGGGAGTAGTATCATCTCTAGTGAGCAAAGGGCAACACCCTCATATATAGGGGAGTAGTATCATCTCTAGTGAGCAAAGGGCAACACCCTCATATATAGGGGAGTAGTATCATCTCTAGTGAGCAAAGGGCAACACCCTCATATATAGGGGAGTAGTATCATCTCTAGTGAGCAAAGGGCAACACCCTCATATATAGGGGAGTAGTATCATCTCTAGTGAGCAAAGGGCAACACCCTCATATATAGGGGAGTAGTATCATCTCTAGTGAGCAAAGGGCAACACCCTCATATATAGGGGAGTAGTATCATCTCTAGTGAGCAAAGGGCAACACCCTCATATATAGGGGAGTAGTATCATCTCTAGTGAGCAAAGGGCAACACCCTCATATATAGGGGAGTAGTATCATCTCTAGTGAGCAAAGGGCAACACCCTCATATATAGGGGAGTAGTATCATCTCTAGTGAGCAAAGGGCAACACCCTCATATATAGGGGAGTAGTATCATCTCTAGTGAGCAAAGGGCAACACCCTCATATATAGGGGAGTAGTATCATCTCTAGTGAGCAAAGGGCAACACCCTCATATATAGGGGAGTAGTATCATCTCTAGTGAGCAAAGGGCAACACCCTCATATATAGGGGAGTAGTATCATCTCTAGTGAGCAAAGGGCAACACCCTCATATATAGGGGAGTAGTATCATCTCTAGTGAGCAAAGGGCAACACCCTCATATATAGGGGAGTAGTATCATCTCTAGTGAGCAAAGGGCACCACCCTCATATATAGGGGAGTAGTATCATCTCTAGTGAGCAAAGGGCAACACCCTCATATATAGGGGAGTAGTATCATCTCTAGTGAGCAAAACCATTACTCAATCGTTCTGATGACCAAGAGTACTACTTTAAGTTGTGGTCCTTAGCTAGAAAATGTAAAATAATTTTGGGTTAATTTCCAGGTATGTTGTTAAAGATAATAATAAATGGGTAATTGATGGAGCAAAAGCATGTCCCAGGATAAATTCATAAATCTTTGAGCCAAAACTTTCCTGATAACCTATAACTTTAATATTATATCACACAGTTGAACCTCATTTGTACTGACATTTTGGATTTATAAAATAAGAATTATCTTTGAGGGAGTAAGTAACTGTTCTAGAATGCAGTAAGCATCAAGAAATCAAGATTCTGTATAGTGGGAGTCTATAGCTAGTTGACTAGATACTGATTGAAGTGCTATATGTATACATTATACATATACATATTTGCAGTACAAAGTGCCGGGAGTATTGAGTTTTTGCTAATATAAGCATCAATTATCTTAATTCACTTGACATGAACAAGTATGTGGTACTGTGGTTGACCAGTGTTGTGTGGTGTAGATAGGTGTGCTGTGGTGTGCTACATACTCATGTGCCCAACTCCACTTCCCCCCACCTGTCTATACTTTAGAACAATGTGCCCAACTCCACTTCCCCCCACCTGTCTATACTTTAGAACAATGTGCCCAGCTCCACTTCCCCCCACCTGTCTATACTTTAGAACAATGTGCCCAACTCCACTTCCCCCCACCTGTCTATACTTTAGAACAATGTGCCCAACTCCACTTCCCCCCACCTGTCTATACTTTAGAACAATGTTTCCTACCTTCCCTGTCTATATATAGCTATCGTACTCTACTTTAGAACAATGTGTCGTACCTTCCCTGTCTATTTATAGCTATCGTACTCTACTTTAGAACAATGTGTGTCCTACATGCCCTGTTTAATTCTAGTTGCATTTAATGTTTTGTATTTTTGTTATACATTTGAATATCTGTTTCATATAGATGACATTAAAGGGAAAAAACCCCATAAAACATCCTTGTTCCCATACACAGTATATAAAGTACAGGTAGATGTCATTTATATCATATCATTGTTCAGCTAGCTAATATATAGTAATGATTATCATCACTTATATTTATGAATATTTATAATTTGTAAATTGAATCCATCTTTAAGTTTACGTCTGTGAACAATGTAGCTAATTTAAAGTAAACAGTGCGTGACACCGATGGGACACATGATTTGCGTCAATGAATGCCTTTAGTTAGGTTATGTATGATGATCAGGATTATAAAACAGGAAAAAAGAACATCTCAAAACTGAGTGTAGTTTATTAGGACAAATCGTTTTCAATGGCCATTTTGAGATTACAATTTAGATATTACCTGGTAATAAAAACAGTGTGATGTTTGCTTTGAGCTAATACTCTAGCTACTAATTAGACATCTGTATTGTGCTTTATAGTTATCATATAATTACATAGTGTGTCTCAAGTCATGTCCTGTTGGAATCAAGTATTTACAGGCAGTTTGAGACATCCTGTAATTGTATTTATTATAATTATGTACTTAAACATACCCGGTAATGTCTTCGCCAATGTATTGTCCTTGGTTTGAGACATGACATTCATCATTGTAGTTTTTCTCAGCTATCTGTTTGCAAATACCGTCCCATCAATGTTTCAAGCCATTGGTTATTATAGCTCATCTGGTCCGAAGGACCAAGGTGAGCTTATGCCATACCGTGGCGTCCGTCATCCCTCAGTCAACAATTTCTTCAAACGAACCCTTCTTCTTAACCACTGACTGGAATTTAACTAAAATTGACTGAAAGCATCCCTAGGTGGTGGGGATTCAAAATTGTACAAATGATAGGATTAACCCCTCCAGGGGCTGAGAGGCGGGGCCAAAAGGGGACAATTTGGCTATATTGCTATAAACAACTTCTTCTGTAGAACAGTGAAATGGATATCAACCATATTTTTCTGGAAGTATCCCTAGGTAGTGGGGATTCAAAATTGTACAAATGGTGGGGCTGACCCCAAGGGGGCTGAAGGGCGTGGCCAAACAGGGTAATTTGGCTATATTGCTATAAACAACTTCTTCTGTAGAACTATATGCACTGGATATCAATCATATTTGGTTGAAAGCATTTATGGGAGGCAGGGATTCAAATAGTACAAGTAGTGGGGCTGACCCCCTTGGCTAAAGGGTGGGGCCAGAAATAGTTTATTGCTTGGAAATGGTTGAGATCCCCACCCTTTAACCATATATACAATTGCTGAGAATGAAGAGAAGAATACACATATGTTTCCAGGATTGTCCAGGAGTCTGGCGTCACCCTTGGAGTCATAGTCCCTGGGTCATAACTTTGAAACGGTTGAGATCTCCACCCCAAAACTGTATATACAAATGCTGGGCATAAAGAGAGGAATGCAGTCATGATATAAGAATTGATTCCAGAGTCTGCTCCACCCTTGGAGACTTAACCCCTGGGTCATAACTTTGAAACGGTTAAGATCCCCACCCCAAAACTATATATATATTGTTGGCCATAAAGAGGCGAATGCAGTCAGGATATTAGAATTGACCCGTGGGTCTGTCCCACCCTCGCAGACTTAACCTCTGGGTCATAACTTTGAAACAGTTGAGATCCCCACCCGAAAACTGTATATACCAATGCTGGGCATGAAGAGACAAATGCAGTCATGATATTATAATTGATCCTGGAGTCTGGCCACAACCCTAGGGACCTTGTTTCTGAGTCACACCTTGGAAACAGTTGGGATCCGCACCCCATAACCATACATAAAATTGCTGGGCATGAACAATTTAATACAGATAGGATACAAGAATTGTGCTTGGGGTCAGGCCCATTCCTTTGGATCTTATTTGGAGAATATTTTGCCATGATTACTTTGATATCCAGGTGAGCGATACAGGCCCTCTGTGCCTCTTGCATTTCCTTTGGTTTGAGACATATTTTACAGATGAACATGTATATTGCATATGCATTTCATGAGCTAGCTCACCCTTATAGAGTGGTTGTGTTTTGCCAGTGTGTGTAGCTCACCATTATAGACTTTAAGAGAGTTTGCTTTTTGCCAGTGTTAGCACAGCTCACTATAAAGTGGCTGAGTTAACATTTGGACAGTGTGTACAAAGTTTTGCCAGTGTGTGTAGCTCACCATTATAGAGTGGTTGCTTTTTGCCGGTGTAAGTACAGCTCACCATTACAGAGTGGTTGTGTTTTGCCAGTGTGTGCTTTAGTAACCACTAATACAGTACACTCAGCTGTAGACAGCTGCCTGCAATTCAGCGGTCAGACCATTCTATTTGGTCCACTAGACTATGGTATCAGTTCTCTCATTTTCTGCTCCCTTGCCACTAAAGGGCCAAGCTGGTGTGCCCCGTGGTAGGTTAACATGGGACCAGACAGGACCGTCGACCCAACTCCCCGCTCAGCAGGGCAACAAGGGAAAGAAACACCCAGTGAACTTTGGAGAGTGGGAGAAAGGATTTCAGGATGATAAGCGAAAAGAATACAATAAATATCTGAGAATGAATGAGGTAAAGCTTGTGGTCATCTCATGTAGCGAATATTATAGAGATTGAAGTGCTTTTTGTATTTTACATTTATCATCAACATTACAGATCATTTGTTAGTCGTCACACTGCATACACATGAACAGTATTCATTGATTATTGTCACACTGCATACACATGAACAGTATTCATTGATTATCGCCACACTGCATACACATGAACAGTATTCATTGATTATTGTTGCACTGCATACACATGAACAGTATTCATTGATTAGTGTTACACTGCATACACATGAACAGTATTCATTGATTATTGTTACACTTCATACACATGAACAGTATTCATTGATTATTGTTACACTTCATACACATGAACAGTATTCATTGATTATTGTTACACTTCATACACATGAACAGTATTCATTGATTATTGTTACACTTCATACACATGAACAGTATTCATTGATTATTGTTGCACTGCATACACATGAACAGTATTCATTGATTATTGTCACACTGCATACACATGAACAGTATTCATTGATTATTGTTACACTGCATACACATGAACAGTATTCATTGATTATTGTCACACTGCATACACATGAGCAGTATTCATTGATTATCGTCACACTGCATACACATGAACAGTATTCATTGATTATTGAGCATATAGCAATCATAGAACAATGAAGGATATAAAGATGTTACATTTTCTTTACAAAGTGTATCATAATGATGCTTCTGTCTAACTATAATACAATTGTAAATAGTTACACAAATTGAGCACACCTAGCTGTAATACATAACATCTTCTATCCTGATCATTGCCTCACAAGTGTCAACAATCACAATCACCGGCCGCCTTTGATTAGTACATTATAGCCAACCTGATACACATATTATATATATCATCTTTAGTAAAAATAATGTTTCTGGCTTAACAGGCATGTTTTTTTTAGTGCCGGTGAACTTGTATTATGTGATGGTGCTGTGTGTTTGTCTATCTGTAAGCTTTTTCCTGAAAATGTCTTCTTTAGAAAACTGAGACTTAAAGTCATGCTATTTGATCTTTCTATTAATATTGCTTGCTCTGATGAAATGACCCTAATTTCTTTCAAGTCACAGGTAAGATGTGTTTGAAACTTATAAAAACTTGAACAAAACCTCAATACTTTGAGCCACTTTGTCCTTTGCTTGCTGAGGTATAAATAAGATAGAATTTGGTTAAATGAATGATCTTGACCTTTTCTGTACAGTAGTTTTGTTAAGTTCCGTACCTTTTTAAGAGATGTTGAGAGAGCTAGATGATCCCAACCTAGAACATAATTTGAAGTAATTTTACAAATTTAAGTACAGTGTACCTCACATTTTTATAATATATTTGAGAGGAAATTAAAAAAATAGTTGGAATATCAATATCATTATTTAATAAGAAATTAAGAATCCAACAAAGTGATTTCTGCATACAAATATGAAAATTAGCAACTTTACAGTAACCACTGAGTCTGAGACTTGGTCGAAGAATGAACGGAATACACGAGGACACATAAGTCACAGCAGCGTTACAACATTACAGCACGTTACCATGTACTTGTTGGAGTCAACGGTTTTAATGTGTATGTTGGGAGAGTGGGTGGGTAAATAGGGGTGAGGGGTCCTGGGTGAAGGGGGGGGGGGGGTTGGGTCGCGGGTGGTGGCACTGAAAAATATTTTTCCATTCATTGCCGATAAAAACTTGATCATAATTAAAGGTGTTTTCTGTGAATTTCACTGAAAAGTAATCTAGTTTTAGTAGATAGAGGCTCATCGGATATAAGTATACGTAGCAAAACTGAATTTCTGCACACATAATTCTGTGTTGAAAAATGATTGACAGTAAACCAATACATTATGACCTCTGACTTACGTAGAACCAAGGGCGAGCACTGAAGAAGGAGCCGACACCCCCTTTAGAGGGCATGAAGTTTGGAGGGTATGAGGAGTACAAGCGGGAACAAGAGCCTGAACGCAGGAGACAGTACAAGGAAGACCTAGAGAAGGTACAGTATAACATTACACTAATAGTCTATGTGACAGCAGGCTAGTTATGTATAGACTTGACTTATCCCTTGGTTCCATTTCATATATACCCTTTATTCTAGAGAAAAAAAAGGGGGAATACAATATAATATAGAGGTTTTATGGAAATATACGTCGACAATTTCTGTTTTAGAATATGGTACTGTAAAAGTACAATTTTTCACCTGTGAAAATGTATGTGTTATGACTCTTTAAACTAATTGCTGTTGGAAATCTTTTGCCTTGGTAAAGGTTGATGAATCTATATATTCTACATATTTATAATC
The DNA here is from genome assembly GCF_002113885.1 of Mizuhopecten yessoensis. Lineage (NCBI taxonomy): Eukaryota > Metazoa > Mollusca > Bivalvia > Pectinida > Pectinidae > Mizuhopecten > Mizuhopecten yessoensis. Next base: position 424,301 of record NW_018404373.1, read on the forward strand.
CATATGGTGTATAAATAATACTGTTTACCGGGAAATTTTTGCCACAGTTCAATTTTTCGCCTATTTTGCCTTCCCAATGAAGACAAATGAATCTGTACAGCAAACATTAGTAAATATCATAATAAACCATAATAATCAAATGTGAAAAGTAAATATCATAATAAACCATAATAATCAAATGTGAAAAGTAAATATCATAATAAACCATAATAATCAAATGTGAAAAGTAAATATCATAATAAACCATAATAATCAAATGTGAAAAGTAAATATCATAATAAACCATAATAATCAAATGTGAAAAGTAAATATCATAATAAACCATAATAATCAAATGTGAAAAGTAAATATCATAATAAACCATAATAATCAAATGTGAAAAGTAAATATCATAATAAACCAAATCAAATGTGCAAGGCGAAATGAAAAAAAATGAAAAAAAATGGGTTTTATCAGCATCGGTCAAAACTTTGACAGGCGAAAGTTACCCGCTTTATAGTATTCGTTTGTTGATATTTAGGTGCTTACAAATTCACTCTACGTGAAAAAAGCAATTTCCAGTTTTATGGAACACTGATGTAGATTACATGACTATACACAGTCCGATTCGTTTCACATACAAATGAGTACAATGTGTGACCTGGGTCTGGTCTATGATCAGGGTTGTTAAAACAATACACTTCAAACATGTTTTTTGTAGCAAAAGCGTGAACAAGCTTATATAAAGATGAAGAGGGACTATCCCAACAAGCAGCCAGTAGCCAATGCCTCTCCACGGCAAGGAGAGACAACAGATCGTAGTCAGTACCGCAGTCGTATCGAGAAGAGCCAGCAGAAGCAGTACGGCAAGATGTTGGCCCAACAACCGGCAGTGAGGGACGTTCGCCATCAGGACACACAGGTACATTCAACTCCAACTTACATGTATGTCGATTGTACAACTATTCCCAACTTTACACAATTGCACAATGTGAATTTGTTGATAGTGTGAAATGGAGGCAGTGTAAAAAAAAAGTATGTATTTCTTGACATAACTGCAAATAAAGGAAGTAATGTTTTTGGACACCCAACCCCCTTTCGCCAACCCCTCGCCAAAAAAAAATGCTGACATGGATATTCCTTTAACAAAATATTACCTTCTAACACTATGTATATGTTATGAGTTGTATGTGTACTGTGCTAGCACCACCCACACTCCCAACCACTCTGTTCCAGCCCCGTCGGCGATCGCCCTCCCCTGAATTCAGTGATCCGGGAATGCAGCTCCAGGCTGAACGTATACGAGCACGCATCAGAGACCTTCCCACACGACCAGAGGAGGTTGAGGAGCTGCAGGTATAAGTGAAGGTCACTTAAAAAAGGTCAAGGTCGTTTGACTGGTTCTAGGTCATCAGAAACAAGTAAAAAGAGTAACTCATCACACTCCATGAGTATATGTTGGGCGATGTATTACTTATGATGTATGCTCTTATGAAGTGTTAGGAAACATTTGATAATTGAACATCTGTTTTTCAGGAAATTTTTAAAATGTTGTGAACCAAAGATTTGCCTCATTGCTAAAGACAAGGCAAGAGATTTTTGCCCATTCCATTTCAGATGCCTGTATTACAAATTTCAGTTGGACAGTTACTGTAATGACAATTGTTTTTCACTTTTCTCAACATTTTCTCTAGTTGTCGTTTGTTTGGGATAAAAGAATTGGTACAAAAATGTACTGCAAGTTTGTCATTGGTGTCGATGTCGAAAGTGAATCTTTAACTCCTGGCAGAAAACTTATTGGTTTGTGATCATGAGCGTCTTTCTAAGCATTGTTACTTCTCCTCATTGAAAGCTTGGTTGTACAACATTTCTGTGTAATAACAGAACATGGGACAGTTGTATGTTTTAATTTAAAATGAAAAGTTACAGCCACACAACCCCAGAACGCACATCACTTTTTGTTGCATGTTCAGTCTGCTGCAGAGCACTTGTTATTTCAATTTCAGGCGATCACACTTCTAGCTACAGTCAAAACACCACACTTCTAGTTACAGTCAAAACACCACACTTCTAGTTACAGTCAAAACACACTTGTTTAAAGTGTTGATGTTCTTGTTCAGTTTCTGTATGTTTCTTATTCTTCCTTTTGTTCATTAGCACTAATATTAATTGATTTCAACCAAAAAACTTACCATTTCAGATCTGTATTGTCTTTTGATATCATGTGTATGTTTACAAATTAAAATCCATACAAATGTGGAAACAGAATTTTTAGACTTTCAGCTTAATTGCAGGGATTTCCCAATTTAGTTTTAATAGAGTCCATGAGTAGCAGTATTTTGAACTGCGGATGGAGGATATTTAGGAATATAAAAAGTCTGTTTTCTGTTTAAGGGTGTTTTATTTATTCTATTGATGTGTTGACTGATGGATTCTATTTAAAAAAAAAAAATGTTTTAGATTGTCAATTTCAACTTTGGAAATGTATAATTTTTGTTCTAATTTGGGAAAGCTAGGAAAATCTTTGTAGTGTAAGCACTGAGGTCAAATATCTGTAAAGGACAAATAACTTGGTTACAAAAAAGATTATCACAAATAAGTATGTTTATGATATACTTGCCTGATTTGAATGGGACATGAGAAGAAAATATGTTTTGAAATGGTAATTATATATATAGATATAGATAGGAATTAGAAGAAGAGACTTCCTCTAATCTGTACTCTCCTGGAGCTTTGGAGACTTCCTCTGATCTGTGCTCTCCTGGAGCTTTGGAGACCTCCTCTGATCTGTACTCTCCTGGAGCTTTTGAGACTTCCTCTGATCTGTACTATCCTGGAGCTTTGGAGACTTCCTCTAGTCTGAACTCTCCTGGAGCTTTGGAGACCTCCTCTGATCTGTACTCTCCTGGGGCTTTGGAGACTTCCTCTGATCTGTTCTCTCCTGGAGCTTTGGAGACTGCCTCTAATCTGTACTCTCCTGGAGCTTGGGAGACTTCCTCTGATCTGTAATCTTCTGGAGCTTTGGAGACTTCCTCCAAACTGTACTCTCCTGGAGCTTTGGACACTTCCTCCAATCTGTACTCTCCTGGAGCTTTTGAGACTTCCTCTGATCTGTACTATCCTGGAGCTTTGGAGACTTCCCCTGATCTGTACTCTCCTGGAGGTTTGGAGACTTCCTCTGATCTGTACTCTACTGGAGCGTTGGAGACTTCCTCTAATCTGTGCTCTCCTGGAGCTTTGGAGACTTCCCCTGATCTGTACTCTCCTGGAGCTTCGGAGACTTCCTCTGATCTGTAATCTTCTGGAGCTTTGGAGACTTCCTCCAAACTGTACTCTCCTGGAGCTTTGCAGACTTCCTCTGATCTGTACTATCCTGGAGCTTTGGAGACTTCCCCTGATCTGTACTCTCCTGGAGGTTTGGAGACTTCCTCTGATCTGTTCTCTCCTGGAGCTTTGGAGACTTCCTCCAAACTGTACTCTCCTGGAGCTTTGGCGACTTCCTCTAATCTGTACTCTCCTGGAGCTTTGGCGACTTCCTCTAATCTGTACTCTCCTGGAGCTTTTGAGACTTCCTCTGATCTGTACTATCCTGGAGCTTTGGAGACTTCCCCTGATCTGTACTCTCCTGGAGCTTTGTAGGCTTCCTCTGATCTGTGCTCTCCTGGAGCTTTGTAGACTTCCTCTAATCTGTACTCTCCTGGAGCTTGGGAGACTTCCTCTGATCTGTAATCTTCTGGAGCTTTGGAGACTTCCTCCAATCTGTACTCTCCTGGAGCTTCGGAGACTTCCTCTGATCTGTAATCTTCTGGAGCTTTGGAGACTTCCTCCAAACTGTACTCTCCTGGAGCTTTGTAGACTTCCTCTGATCTGTACTATCCTGGAGCTTTGGAGACTTCCCCTGATCTGTACTCTCCTGGAGGTTTGGAGACTTCCTCTGATCTTTACTCTCCTGGAGCTTTGGAGACTTCCTCCAAACTGTACTCTCCTGGAGCTTTGGAGACTTCCTCTAATCTGTACACTCCTGGAGCTTTGGAGATCATGTTGAATAGTATTCTAACAGCTATACATGGAGGCTTTCATTGGTGATCTACAGACTCGTTAACAACAAAAAGATAACAATGTCCGATAATTCGATCTTTTACACAGAATATCTCACATCTATTGAGATGTTGACAATGATTCATGGAAATAAAACAGGTACAACTTTAATTGTAAATGAAACAATATATGAATCATTGATTTAAATGAAACTATTCCGTCTTTGCGTATTGCAGAGTTATCTTCTCTTGTGAGCAGGTATTGATTGTTACGTCATTGGTTTGTGTGAGAAAATTACGTTGTTTTCTCAAAAATTGATGACGTTACTCTCACAAACCAATGACGTAACAATCAATACCTGCTCACAAGAGAAGATAACTCTGCAATACGCAAAGACGGAATA
>NW_018404373.1:430146-435473 GCF_002113885.1 Mizuhopecten yessoensis
TATTCCGTCTTTGCGTATTGCAGAGTTATCTTCTCTTGTGAGCAGGTATTGATTGTTACGTCATTGGTTTGTGTGAGAAAATTACGTTGTTTTCTCAAAAATTGATGACGTTACTCTCACAAACCAATGACGTAACAATCAATACCTGCTCACAAGAGAAGATAACTCTGCAATACGCAAAGACGGAATATTAAATGATTGGAAAGATTTATTATCATAATTTTTCAAGTTTGATAAACGTTTGTCATTTTAAATAGTTGAATGTTCGTATTATATACTATTGTGTAATGATACCAAGGGTATCTAATCTATGTGGCTTTCACTTAACGTATGTGTTTTTTCTATACCAGAAAAAGCAACAACAGCAGGACACACTACAGAGACAATTGGAGGAAATATCGCCACGGGTTTCCTACGAGGAGCGTCGGCCACCTCCTGACCTCAGTCCTAGACTAGACGACTATGGCCCCGGACCATCGGACAGGTATCCCTCGCTCCAGGAGGATTACAGACAGCCAACACAGGTGAGTCTTGTTTTTAATACATAGTTACGAAAAATATTTTCAGGCAGATGCAGAACACAGACACTGGTTTGAAGTGATTTTAAAGTGCATGATATTTTGATGTTGTTTCTTTTTGAACTTTTTGTTAAATTCACAAGTATTTCAGATGAGTTTCTGCTGGAATATTATGCATAACAGATACATGATACAATCATCTGTAAAGTCACCATGAACACCTGCTCTGGTCTGAGTGAAGTTAACTTCTTCGTTGGTAATAATTCAATTAAAAAGGTACCTGTGTCGCATTATAATGAAGTTACCTTCTTTATATGAGTATCTGTAAGTCAGGTCCTGTAGATCGCCAGCAGATAGTACCTGTCACAATGGTTTATGGTATCACGGACTGTGATAGATAGGGAAACCTAAAGATACTCACATAGTACCCTTACCTTTTTCTAGCTGGAAGTGTTGATATTTAAAAAAAAATATGATATACCGAAGCTTATACTAGGGAATTATATTATAAACCAAGACATCATTTTCATTTCATCATGTAAAAGAAAGAAAGGAAGTAAAGAAAGAAAGCCTTCATATTGTAACATTTTCAATTTAAAAGAAAGTGTTTGTGGGACAATCAACCTGAATTTTCCTTTTCGATGGCAAAATATCATTTTAGGTATTTGGAAATATTTTTTTGTCTTTACTGTATAGTCCTGATTTATGGGCTGTGCTGCATATTGGCTGAGCATGATGCTTATTGTCAGGAAAAACTGCATAAGTTTGTTTCTCCAGTTGTATAACAAAGTTAAAAGTTGACCAAGTTTTCTGTGGATGTGATAAAGCATGCTAACCAGCCAGGATTGTATCAGGGTCGGGGGCCAAGGTCACAGCCTCAGCCTGATAACAGACACCAGAGGAGGGGTGGACCTCAGCTGTTTGATGAGGGCGTGAGTAGACATAAGGAGCTGCAGCGCCGTTCGGAGGAGGCAGAGAAGAAGCGTAGAAAAGCTGAACATGACGAGGACGAGAACATCAGGAAACAGCTAGCTACAGTGAAACGGCGTCAAGAACTGGAGGAAAAGAGGAAGATCAAACAGAAGCTTGAGAATGATACCAGAATGCAGTTGGAAGAAGAAAGACGAAAGGATGCAGAGCTGAGGCTACAAGAACAGGCATACCGTGAGGAAATGCAGAGACAAGCTGCAGACAAACGACAGCTTGCTGAAGAAGAAAAACGACAGGGTCAGGTGAAACACCAGGAGGGTGTTAGGAGACAGATAGCTGACAAGAATAGGCAAGACGCAGAGGAGAAGAAGAAGCTGAGGCGGGAACAGCTAAAGGATGAAGGGATGCTGAAGCAGTTGGATAAAGGAAGAAAGAGGGAGGCTGATGAGAGACAGAGGAGAGAGGAGTTGGAGGAAGAACAGAACAGACAGTTTGAGGAAACAAGGAGGTTATTGGAGGAGGGCAGACCATCAAGTGTCCATGTCAGATTTAAGGACTATGAAGAAGAGGCTGCCCCGAGGAGACAGCGTCCATACTCGGAACACACACCAGGTTATGAGGGACAGAGACGACAGGCACAAAGTAGGAGAGTTAAGGTACACAGGACTACCACTAGTGTGTGTGGAAGGTGTGGTGTTGATGTGTGTTACTGTAGTAGGGATACTCGTGTGACTTAATACAGTAATACACTAACAGACAGGTCGGCCATTGGGATCAAAACCATTTGTAAATGTAGTTAAATGGCTTTTTAGCTCTAAAGCTTCATAAGGAGCATAAAGGCCAGAAAGTTTTCTGCATGTATCATATTAGAGAGACCTCAATAAACCTAGCGAATCAACCTGTTGAGCCATCTGTCCATCAGGTCATGCTATACTGCATCATGCATGTATGTAACAACACTATATGTGCAGGGGTTTCTAACTGTGTTTAATTGAATCTTACAACTTATATAACTTTGTTACAACACATGCTTAGTTTTAAACTGTCCTAAATCTACACGGCCCTAATACCTGTGGTAGATAGTGTGTTTTTGGGTAAGGTTGGAGTGATTATAGTGTTAGTGTTTATGTAATGTATTGTATTTGGTGTTGTGTCATTTATCATGTATTGTTGTTGAATGTCAAAAGACAGCGAAGGTTTAAATGTTTTCTTGCAATTGATTTTCTGCTACTTATGTGTTTAGGAAAAGCATTGATTTTAGAAGTCTTTTTATATTGAAATGTAACATAAAAATATTTTCAGTACATACCTATACATTACACAAAGAAAAAAAACCACTGCTATGTATGTTATTTTAGGTGTTTAATCTCTTTACAGGTTCAATGCCTTTTTTTTTTTAATCAATAACAAGCAACAATGGGGTTTGATCTATCAATATTGTTTAAGTATAACTTGAAGTTTTATTCTTTACAAAAAAATAATGCATTGATTAGGTGAAGAATAGCACTCATGGCTGTATGCTACTTTTTACTGTAAACTTTCGTTTTCTGTAAGAGTTGTCTCCCTTAAAATATCGGCATATATAATAATTGAGAATTTAGAATCCCTTTCATGTTGTAAATGCAAACACTGTTGTGTACCTGTGAAACTTTTTACCATGCTAGCATTCATAGAAGACTTCTCTCATGGGACCCTTTGAGACGTGATACATATCAGATTTAAGTAGCATAGGTCCTTAAGTGTGTCACTTCCGTTAATTATTTGGTGTTGAACAAGAAGAAAAACAAGTATAAATTTACATGTATATGTACTTCCTTATATTTTAATTGTTGAAAGTTTTTTCAGAAGTAGATTTTTCTTCTGTGTGTTATCACTTGTTTTAAAATCATAAATAAAATATATCTCATGTGATACTTTTTTAAATAGAAGAGTTGGTCTAAACACCTCAGAACTATTCAGCCCAACTCATTTGAAATGTGTGAATCAGTAATGTAATTAATGTATTATTGTTTGTTAAAATCAGATGATTTTACAAAACATTTGTCACCGAGAAAAAAACTGAGTTAAGAACACTGATATAAGAGTAAAGCTGTGTATCAGAATATGTATTCCGACTTTTTAGTCACCCCTGGGGGAACCCCAGTGGGGACTATTATTTTTGGTTTTAGTCACAGATTTTGACCTCTGTTAGGAGGGCTGTTGTGTATCTTGCTTCTGTCGTAATATACCAGGCGCTAATTACAAGCTCTTGGATAACTCAGATATTGATTTCCTTTGTAAACAGGAATAGCATAAAACCTAAAGGCGTTCCAAATTTTCCACGGGAATTACATATAACCTAAAGATGTTCCGAGTATGAATCAGGCACCTTTGAGGTTCCCGAAGGGGTAAACTGTCGTATTATAAATTGCTATTGACTGATTTAGATATTTTATGTCTAACCAATGACTACCGTTAATATTTGCGTATAGTGCACACTTTTTTAAGGGGAAAATGAAGTGTCAAGAAAGGGGTGTACACGATGCTCAAGAACAATCCAAAACCAGTCCTTGGTTGCGACCATTTCTCGTAATTTTTTTGAGGATTTTCGGAAATGTTTTGATATATGCTAACAGCAATACAACTGCTAAATTTCGTTGAATAATCCGTGATTGCATTGCCAATTTAACAATTACGAAAAGTTGCAAGTTTAAGTCATATAATACTATAGAATCTGATAAATAAACTTGAGTTAAGTAGGCTCAACTTTTCAGGATGTTACGTTGTGAATTGATAAATACCACGTATCGGGAAACATAGCGAAGAATTGCATCGGATTTATTACTTTGCGGTTAAAATGTCGTTCTTGGGTAAAATCTTGCTGAACTCTTCAATCTTGTCTGTAGGATTGTGTCACAAGACACGGGTAAAATGGCGAAGTTAGCAAGTTTGTGTACCGCAAAGAGTCGAAATTGGGTGATACTAGTAACCGGCAGGAATTTACAAAGTGACAAGCATGCAAATTGAACCGATAATGATAAAAGTTTGAGTTTGAAAATTAAATATCAACGGGTTCAAAACAGCCAAATACATTCCGATCTTATCACAATTGTTTGGTGTTCTTCATGTCTTGCGAATTCGGCTGTTGGCGGTCCTCGTCGAAGTGACTGCCTTTAAGCGTACAGTACATCAGTCAGATTTGCAGACGATCAGAAAACTACTTGGAAAAGTGTATTTCATAACAAAAAATAGTAGAAGATTTATCGTTTATCGTTATATTCCAATTACCTGTTCTGCCCATGCCAGGTGATCGTGTCAGCACGCAGATCTCCCTGTATTCGAGGTAACGTTATATTTGGGACATGCTTTCCTATTAATTCCCTGTGTTGCAATGGCTACCTGAACAGCATGTATTTACACCTGGTAATTGTTTACTATTTTGATTGACAGGTGGAAATATATCCGTTGTAGCTTGGTCAATGATTTATCGGAAAATGATCATACAGAATGATGGGGTGACGTTCATGTCATTCTGACATATTTCTAGTTTTAATTACCAGTGGTACATGTATTCCGACTTTTTTTAAAATACCAGTGGTACATGTATTCCAACTTTTTTTAAATTACCAGTGGTACATGTATTCCGACTTTGTTTAATTACCAGTGGTACATGTATTCTGACTTTGTTTAATTCCCAGTGGTACATGTATTCAGACTTTTTTTAATTACCAGTGGTATATGTATTCCGACTTTGTTTAATTACCAGTGGTACATGTATTCCGACTTTGTTTAATTACCTGTGGTACATGTATTCTGACTTTGTTTAATTACCTGTGGTACATGTATTCTGACTTTGTTTAATTACCAGTGGTACATGTATTCTGACTTTGTTTAATTACC
>NW_018404373.1:438211-522530 GCF_002113885.1 Mizuhopecten yessoensis
TTTAATTACCAGTGGTACATGTATTCCGACTTTGTTTAATTACCAGTGGTACATGTATTCTGACTTTTTTTAAATTACCAGTGGTACATGTATTCCGACTTTTTTTAATTACCAGTGGTATATGTATTCCGACTTTGTTTAATTACCAGTGGTACATGTATTCTGACTTTTTTTAAATTACCAGTGGTACATGTATTCTGACTTTTTTTAAATTACCAGTGGTACATGTATTCCGACTAATTTTAATTACCAGTGGTATATGTATTCTGACTTTTTTTGATTACCAGTGGTGCATGTGTTCTGATTTTGTTTAATTACCTGTGGTACATGTATTGAAATCTTAATGTTTTTTCAAATGCCTGTGGTACATGTATTCCGACCATGTTAAATACCTGTGGTACCATGTATTCTGACTTTGTTTAATTACCTGTGGTACATGTATTGAAATCTTCATGTTTTTTTAATTACCTGTGGTACATGTATTCTGACTTTGTTTAATTACCTGTGGTACATGTATTGAAATCTTCATGTTTTTTTAATTACCTGTGGTACATGTATTCTGATTTTGTTTAATTACCTGTGGTACATGTATTGAATTCTTTATGATTTTTTTATTGTGTTGATTTCCTGAAAAATGACAACTATGGAACAGAATAATATTGAAGAAGGTGTTAGTCTACCAATATCTAGTCATAAACAACGACAGAAAAAGTTGACGGAGGAAAGAAATCAGGAGTATAATGCTATCCTAGTACAGGTACAGCCGCACATTTAATAGATGTTGTTCTCTGTCTCTACCGCTACGTGGTAGGGATAGTACAGGTACAGCCGCACATTTAATAGATGTTGATCTCTCTGTCTCTACCGCTACATGGTAGGGATAGCACAGGTACAGCCGCACATTTAATAGATGTTGTTCTCTCTGTCCCTACCGCTACGTGGTAGGGATAGTACAGGTACAGCCGGACATTTAATAGATGTTGATCTCTCTGTCTCTACCGCTACGTGGTAGGGATAGCACAGGTACAGCCGCACATTTAATAGATGTTGTTCCCTCTGTCCCTACCGCTACGTGGTAGGGATAGTACAGGTACACCCGCACATTTAATAGATGGTGTTCTCTCTGTCTCTACCGCTACGTGGTAGGGATAGCACAGGTACAGCCGCACATTTAATAGATGTTGTTCTCTGTCTCTACCGCTACGTGGTAGGGATAGTACAGTTACACCCACACATTTAATAGATGGTGTTCTCTCTGTCCCTACCGCTACGTGGTAGGGTTAGTACAGGAACACCCACACATTTAATAGATGTTGTTCTCTCTGTCTCTACCGCTACGTGGTAGGGATAGTACAGGTACACCCGCACATTTAATAGATGTTGTTCTCTCTGTCCCTACCGCTATGTGGTAGGGATAGTACAGGTACAGCCACACATTTAATAGATGTTGTTCTCTGTCTCTACCGCTACGTGGTAGGGATAGTACAGGTACAGACGCACATTTAATAGATGTTGTTCTCTGTCTCTACCGCTACGTGGTAGGGATAGTACAGGTACGCCCACACATTTAATAGATGTTGTTCTCTCTGTCTCTACCGCTACGTGGTAGGAATAGTACAGGTACACCCGCACATTTAATAGATGTTGTTCTCTCTGTCTCTACCGCTACGTGGTAGGGATAGTACGGTAGAACCTTGTGAGTCCAGATACTTCTGTTTCTGAAAAAAATAGTCTGAATATTTTTTTGGGGAATCGTTCATAGTATAAAGATAAAATAAAAATTAATGTAAATCAATGTAAAGACGCCTACATTTTCCCTATGAATTTTGAATATTTTATTTTTTTCTGCTTTTCAAAATAAGAATTACTATACTTTTAACTTATATTATAGATAATAAAAATAGATTTTGTTATAATGAACATATATAACACCAGTTAGTTCAGATAAGGACAGTTATTTTTTATGATTCATCAAAATCTATTTTCAAATGCCATCATCAGGACAATAAAAAGGAGAGACACATCCGAGAATTTTCTGGGGAGGGGGTCACTCTTCGTGTCTCGGACTCGGGTCACAAACAACGGAAAAAACAACTGGAGGAGGAGAGAAACAGAGAGTATAATGAAATGGTTGCCAAGGTACCTTTGCACTTAAAAAATGTCTTTGTTCTGATTGGAAATTTATCTCAATATGTTGTTTTGAAGGAAGCTTTCAAATATTTAACTTAATTAATTCTGCATGATTTCTAAGGTACAAACACTTTGATAAAAAATCCTTCCCTGAATTTTTTATAACTTTGAAAGATTGTGTTGAGTATATTTTTTTTTTAACATACCAAAATACTCTTTTATGTACATAATTCAATATTTCATTTTCACACTCAGATATATATATCTTTCTTTGCTTTATAAATTTTTGTAACTTCAAAGGAAAGTTTCAATAAATAAATAAAAACATAACCGCATTTGACCTCAAATAAGCTCCCACTCGCAAAAGGCCCCCTAAAATATATTTTCAGTTCAATATAATTATACATGTTAGAAGACAATAACCAGGTTAAAGAAATTCCTTATAAAGCAGTATCTAAAAATTACATACTTTTATAAATAGGACAAAGAGCAGGTTGTTAAGAAAGCTGGCCTGTCTGGGGAGGGTGTCAGTCTGCGAATCTCAGACTCTGGTCACAAACAGAAAAGAAAACAACTGTTGCAGGACAGAAACAAAGAATATAATGAAATGATTGGCCAGGTACAAATGCATATTTTAGATGTTTTTGCAGTGAAAAGTTGTTGTAATTTTGGCTACGCCTTGTTATTCCGTCTTTTCGTATTGCAGAGTTATCTGCTCTTGTGAGCAGGTATTGAATGTTACGTCATTAGTTTGTGGTGTGAGAAAATTACGTTGTTTTCTAAAAAAAAATGATGACGTTTCTCTCACAAACAAATGACGTAACAATCAATACCTGCTATCAAGAGCAGAGAACTCTGCAATACGAAAAGATGGAATAAAATGTTTGGCCTATAATAATTTCTTGACACCAATATATGTCCATTATGAAAACAAAGTAGATCTTCAAATGTTAATTAAGTATATCAATTTTGTATATAATACATTATATGTAGTAATATCCTTTTCTGTAATAGATTTTATTATGAGGTGAAACAAAAAGTATTTGTGTTAGAGATACAGGAGGAAATTTTTATAAGAAAAAATCTTATAATTTGATATTTTTATAAATTTAGGATACAAAGCAGGCTGGTACAACAGCCATTGTATCTGGGGAGGGGGTCAGTCTGCGTATTTCAGACTCGGGTCACAAACAGCGAAAGAAACGATTGGAGGAGGAAAGGAAGAAAGAGTATAATGAAATGGTTGCCCAGGTACAAAAGCACAGTTTTGATGTTTTTTCTGTTGTTGTATTATTTTGTTTGTGTACCTAGTTGTAAAGTATATTAGGATATATATAATATCTTGACACCAACATGTAAATGTTGTGTGATAAATTAGATTTCCAAACAAATATTATATAATAATTATTTAATTCTTTAAAAAAAAAGAGGAAGATGTATGTTTATAATTTTTTGAAGAGGGTAATTATTACACATTTTTCACACTTTACACACTTCTATAAACAGGATACAAAGCAGGCTGGTACAACAGCCATTGTATCTGGGGAGGGGGTCAGTCTGCGTATCTCTGACTCGAGTCACAAACAGCGAAAGAAACGATTGGAGGAGGAAAGGAAGAAAGAGTATAATGAAATGGTTGCCCAGGTACAAAAGCACAGTGTTGATGTTGTGTTTTTATTTATAATTATTTTCTATTTTAGTCTAATTGGTAATAAATGCCCCTTATGCCCGAAAATGTATTAGGATTATTTTTAGACATTTAGTTTCATTTATTTAAGAATCTATTGACATATACAAAATGTATTAAAATTGAGAATATTGAAAAAGGATTGGGGTAGTTATTTCATAATTTTCTTCAAAATTCAATATTCTAGCTTAAAGTTCCATCTAAAAAGAAAGATGATGGTGATTTGTTGGGGGAAGGTTTACGTTTACCACTCTCTGGCCACGAGGGTCAGCGCCAGCAACTAAAGGAGGCAGTGAAGAAAGATTACAATGACATGCTTGCTCAGGTACAGAAATAACTACAATCCATGGGTCATTTCACGTAAATTATTTTCTCAGGTCTTGAGATTGTGAATGAAATATTCAACTTATTTTCAAAATTCTTTTTTATGCCCCCACCATAAAATAAGTATATAGTGTTGCCCATGTCCGTCCTGTCCCGCCCAATCCTGTCCCGTCCCGTCCGTCCCGTCCTGTGATCAAAGTGGTTGTGACTATTTATAGAACATCAAACACTAAGACTAATTTCACATGGTGACGGGGACATTCATGTCTTACAGACATTTTCTAGTTTTGTAACATTCTCCAAGTTGTCCCAGAAAAACTCGAAGTAACTGAATAAAAATTGTTTGAAAAAAAAAATCCTTAATTGAAGATGGGTGGAAGAAAGCAGACATCATGAGATTACCTTGTATTAGTACAAATGTAGTCATATCTATATAAAGTCATGGCTAATTAATTTATCAATGTTAAGTAAAAGGATGTAAGAATTTAAAAATTTGAATATTTATTTCAGAATCTCGAAAGTTGAGAAATGAATTATGATTGTAATGTGTACTCTGCTTTAGTATGATGATATAAAAAAATAAGGTTTTCCTTTTAAAATCTCAATCTTGCAGAGTAGCTAGAGTAGTCACCCATAGTAGTGTTTGGGCCAGATCCTAAACATCCCTGTAAAGACATTGAGTATCTCTGTCTTGTTACGGGTTTAAATAAAGTATTGGATAGTCTTATAATAAATATAAAATAGGTAAAAAATAGTTGACTACTTGTTGCAAGTAAAATACACAGCTAATCATGTCATTATCATAACCCGGTAATCAGTACATGTATTGTTAAGTACAGTCATTATTATTTTGGAATTGTTTTAACAGAATTTATTATTACCTCTATAAACTTGATTTATAAAATGAAATACAATGTAGCCTGTGCACCTGTAGAAGATGAAGCCTTGTAGCTTCAGTAGAACTCTAGGTACTCGGACCTAGTAAGGTAACTGGAGATGATGTGGCCTCTGTTGTAGCAAGGCACCAACATATTAGACAAGGACACAAGAGCTCTACAAGGGGAGGCAATCAGCCTACCCCTGTCTGGCCATGAGGAGAAGCGTCGAAAGATGGTAAAGGAGAGACAAGAGGAATACAAGGATATGTTGGCCCAGGTACTATGTACCACTGTACTTAGTTGTTGCCTTAGTGCTGTAATGATAAAGTGTACAATTTAATCACCTGTAAGCCTGCATATATCAAGACTTCTGTACTAATTCTTTTATTCTAATTATGTATAAAAGGTTAAACTAAAGCCTGACATCTAAGGATTGAAGTGTAACAACAGTTGGTAACTGAAGATTTGCTTCGAATGTTTGTTCACAGTATGAGAGATGTTTTTTTTCATAAAAATACAATTAATGTGGATTTATTCCTTCTTTTTGTATTGCAGAGTTATCTTCTCTTGTGAGCAGGTATTGATTGTTACGTCATTGGTTTGTGTAAGAAAATTACGTCGTTTTCTCAAAAAATGATAACGTTACTCTCACAAACCAATGACTTAACAATTAATACCTGCTCACAAGAGCAGATAACTGCAATACGAAAAGACCGAATAGTTTGTTTAGATGGATGTAGATTACATCTCTTGAAAATTACACAGTCTTGTCCATAATTATTCTGTGATGTACATGTACTTTTATGTTATTGGGTAGTTATATATTTACTTTGTTCATGAAAACCTGCTCATATATTATACTGGTTAAAAGCTACTGTTTATTGATACAAGATGGAATTATTCCTACAGTACATTTAAATCAACGTTACATCTCTAGCAGTTACAGATCTTCATTTGTCATTTTGTTAAAATTCTAGAAAAAGTTTCAAGGTCAACCAAAAAACAGATGCAACGTTGAAGGTGAAGACAAAAGTCTGCCAGTATCTAATCATACAGAACAACGTAAACAATTACCACAGGATAAAACCCATGACAACGTAGAAACGGTCGCCAAGGTATTACACAGTATACTCTGTAGTCATAGTCACCAGTAGAGGGGTTTTCTTTTCTTTTTCTTTGTTTTCAATATTGAATATATGTAATCCAATTATTTGAATTACTTGAAAATTTGTAACAAGTATCTGGAAAAACATTTAAATTTGAATCTGTTTATTATACATTTATTGGTCTTGAGGTAGGGAAACCTGATTCTTTTATTAATCATTGTTTCATGAGGGCATTAAGTCCAAGAATAAATATTTTATTATACCTGAAGCAGAATAATAAAACACCAGTGAAAAAGATCAGGCTAAGTAAATTTTCAAGTTTGATTTCATCTTTAAGTCAGCCAATCTTTGAAAAATCCATGACATCCCTCTTTTTCCTTTTTTTATCTTATTATTAGTGTTTTTTCATATTAAAGCAGTTTTCAATTTTTAGATTTCGTAAAACCTAAATTATGTTTACATCATAGATTACTGGTCATATTTAAATCAAAACCTTGCAGAGAAAGTCAGAGAAATCCGTGCGTAATCCCCTTGAAGGGGAGGCCATAAGTCTTCCACTATCTGGCCACCAGAAGGAGAGGCAGCGACTGATGGAGGAGAGACGGCGCGAGTACAACGAAATGATCAGCCAGGTATCTGGCTTTCTTGGACCTTATGTCATTGAAACACTACCACATACATTTATTGTTTGATTTAAACTTTGAGATACCTGCTATGTAGTATCAGATCATAGGCTAAGTTAGCATTAAGCTGCTCTTCCTACAAGAGTTGATAACCTTGACATGAAGATTTGTTTTTTCAGTTAATTGATCAATCCATCTATTCTATTAATAAGTTTAAGAACAGTTTTTGTTAATGTTTTTCACTATTTTAATAAAAAAAATCTAGAATCTAGAAAAAAACATTTATAAAAAATCCAACATTTTCATTACTGGTTGTTAAGTTTAAATATATGTATAAATTTCCTTGTAATCAATAAGTTTCAGAACAATATTTGTTATTTTTTTTCAGTATTTTAATAAAAAAATCTAGATTCCAACATTTTCATTACTGGTTTAAATATATGTAAAAATTTCCTTGTAAGCTGAAGTCGAAAAAAACGAAAGGAAAAGGAACAAAGTCGACTTTTGTCCCAGAAGAACGTAACACAAGTGACAATAAAAATGTGTCCGACACAAAGCGCAGAGATTTTACTCAGGTACTTAGACTACAGCTTATCATTCAAATACAGTACCTGCCAATTAAATTTTAACTGTAAACAAAAGTGATCAATGATTTACCATTTAACAAACTGAATTAAAATAAAAGCCACAAAAATAATATGTTTTTATTTAGTGTATAGTTATATCTTTACAGTTTCTCCCGTGGACAGTTAAAGGTTGTCTTATCCTGCCCCGAAACCCTACTGAAACTAATTCTGAAAATCCTTTAAAATTTGATACAGGATATATATATGCCTGCCATTCTTGTCTTGGACCCCTTCTGTACAGACAGGGTCAGATTGTTTAGCTGGGGAAGTTCTGATAAAGTGTAATTTTACCTTTTTTCTAAATGTCGATTTTGTGTATACAAAAGCATACATGTCCACCTAATTTGTGATCAAACTGAATGCACTGGTTTTAATTCTGTAGCAATATGATAGTGAGGATGAAGGAAGGGAGACAACTGATTTGGAAAAAAAGCTGCAACAACTGCGCAGCATGCTTGAGGTATATGTCTCCTGCACATCAACCTAGAATTTCCTGGTAGTCAATATTTAATTCCATAGATTTTTTTTGGAAGATTTATTCATAATTTCTTTTTTGTAGTAATTATTTACCATTAAGAGAGCATTTGTATAAATATGATTTATACATCTACCTTGTAGTATGTCTTGTTTAGTATTGATTAGGCCATCCCTAAAAAAATGTTTGTTGGCAGTTTCCCTACTCCCATTTTTTTTCAGGGGGTAGGTAGGAACAGATTTTTTTTTTATATTTTAGAAATCTCTTATTTCTTTATAAAAACACAAAGTGTCTGACTTTTCATCAAGAATTTCTTTTTTAACCAAAATTCCAAAAATTGTTTGAGAAGGTACTATTTTCTACTGAGTCGGTCAGGAAACTGCAAACATACAATTTATCATTGATAGCCTTAGTCTAGTTAAGCTGTATGACATTTCATTATGTTTAAGCCTTGCAGATGATGTAAATTAAAACTTTTGCTTGTATACTTTGTATTTTATCTCAATTATTAGATAATTTTAAGCTTGGAAATTGGTCAGAAAAATTATCAATTATTTACACCATTTATTCCAGTAGTTTTTTTTTACAATTTGCACAAAGCATTGTATAACTGCACATTTTAGTTCTGTCAACATGAAGTTGTACAGGATAATAAGGAAAAGATTCTGAAATCTGTCTTGGTCTTGCATCAGTAGTATCACAGCAGGTATGCCGTATTTATGATGGACTACACGAGCGTTACCTGGAAAGATCTCAAACAGATTCCATTGTCCTGTTACAGAGGTCTATTGATAGTGTTGCCTTCCAGATCATTGTATTTGAGGGAGGCGCGGTAGTCTTGTGGTAGGACGCCAGACTCGTGACCGAAGGGTTGCGGGTTTGAGTCTCGTCATGGCACTGTTGTATCTTTGAGAAAGATACTTTACTCCGCTTGTTCAAGACTACTTAGCCATAAATGAGTATGTGGTTGGGCAGTGCAGGAATTGTTGAATGCTAGCTGTGAGCGCCAAAATGGCAGCACCGGCTGTATGCTCCACAGTGAGTTGAGAAAGATATTGGCTGGTTGCAAAGGCCCTATAACCACGGATAATAATTTGTAAACTGTTTGAGACGACCTACAGACTAGGTTGTGATAAAGCGGTATATAAGAACCTCAAAGTATTATTAATTATTATTATTTATTTACTAGTGCATAGCTTTTTTCCCCCAGAGCTACAGATTACACAAACTGTTACTTAATTAGTTAGTGCTTGTCTTTGACCAACGTTATATGTATTTTTACGCTTTTCTTGAAAATTGTTGTTATCAATAAATGTCTTTTTCTTTTATGTGAACATATTCTAATTGTTAATGAAATTAATCCACTACATATCTGTTAGTGTCCTTTGATATTTATGATTGTGTTTTGTTTTGTCATTAAAATTACTTATTTGTAATATGTTTGCTTACCCATTATACATATGACAGCTTTCAATCATATGCACATATTGCTGATGTCATCTTCAGACATGTCAGTTTGATTCATTGATTGTCTATAATAGTGAATTCAACATGACTTAGATAAAAAGCTTGATTTTCCATCCAAACATAAGATGATTGAAAATCAGATGTGAAACATAGGTATATGATACAGAATATAATTTAACAGTGCATTTACAAACTTCATTTTCTTCTAATATCAGTTTCCTGCCATGCATTATTGTTTTTTTCATATAGCTAATATAATTAATTACCAGTAATATAATTAATCACCAATAATATAATTTTCTAGTTTTGTAATTTCACAAAAATGTTCTTTGTTTACATTCATCAAAAATGACCAGCATTGCATGCTTACTGATCTCTACTGAAAATAACTAAAAAAAAAGAAGAAGATTAGTCCTCAAACTGAAGTATTAACGAAAGTAAAATTTAATTGCATTATATTTCAAATTAAAAGTAAGTTCAATAGTAACTAAAAAAATAAAAATACTGAAGAAGTTGATTTGCAGAAAATTAAACTTAAGCCTGAACTTAAGATTTTCGATAAATCATAGGTAAATTGAATTACAATGAGTGCTGTACTTGTTTGGCTACAGCCTGACCCCTACCCTCGGGACCAGGCCCGCCCTGAACTGCTTACTTCCATGCCCCAGGGCCAGTATGAGATGGAGAGAGAGCGTGTTGACTATGACCGTCAGCGCCAAAACGAGGAAATGTTGTCCAAGGTAGATAACTCTTGAGATGTTTTGAAGCTAACATGTAGGTTAGTGATGCTAACAATCCCACAGACACCTCCCCTTATTGTACCATGTGTGTATCTTCACTAGCAATCTATAACAGTATCTATCACAAACTGTATCTCCTGTTACCTATGGTAACTAACATGTAGGCTAGTGATGCTAACAATCCCACAGACACCTCCCCTTATTGAACCACGTGTGTATCTTCACTAGCAATCTATAACAGTATCTATCACAAACTGTATCTCCTGTTACCTATGGTAACTAACATGTAGGCTAGTGATGCTAACAATCCCACAGACACCTCCCCTTATTGAACCACGTGTGTATCTTCACTAGCAATCTATAACAGTATCTATCACAAACTGTATCTCCTGTTACCTATGGTAACTAACATGTAGGCTAGTGATGCTAACAATCCCACAGACACCTCCCCTTATTGAACCACGTGTGTATCTTCACTAGCAATCTATAACAGTATCTATCACAAACTGTATCTCCTGTTACCTATGGTAACTAACATGTAGGCTAGTGATGCTAACAATCCCACAGATACCTCCCCTTATTGTACCACGTGTGTATCTACACTAGCCATCTATAACAGTATCTATCACAAACTATCTCCTGTTACCCATGGTAACTAACATGTAGGCTAGTGATGCTAACAATCCCACAGATACCTCCCCTTATTGTACCACGTGTGTATCTACACTAGCCATCTATAGCAGTATCTATCACAAACTGTATCTCCTGTTACCCATGGTAACTAACATGTTTTTCTGTTACTCTTGGTAACTAACATGTTTTTCTGTTACTCTTGGTAACTAACATGTTTTTCTGTTACCCTTGGTAACCCCTATTCAGTAACATTCTTTAGAAACAAACAATCATATTTTCATATCGCTTTAAAGGTCTTGTCTTCTATTTTTGCATTTATCAAAGAAATGTTGACCTTTAGTTGTGTCCATTCTTTCAGTGTAGCCAAACTACCAGCTAAGTAGCATTGGTATAGATATGATGCTAGTTATTATATCAATAATTGGTTCTATATATGTGAACCCTACTTACCCTAATTTTTTGTGCCGACCCTAAACTTTTGAAGGCAATTTTCAAAGAAGAACTGTTAAAATCAAGACAACTCTTCTATATATTACCTATATACCTACCTGCCCTGATTTTTCCTAACATGTTACAGGACACATATCATTTTGTCTGGCCTTATTACTTTTATAGAAACCAATTATTTCTTTATTTTTCCCACAAATATTTTTCAATCATTCGAGCCATTTGAAATCAATGATATATAGGTAGTTGTGAGTGAATACATCCTTCATGATCTCCTGTACTTTAAGAAAAATGTGGTGGAGAGAATGAAATTTGTCAACCAGGTGAGATATGTGTGATACAGATGTTGTACCGATGCTTTACTGACATCAGATTGACTGCTTGTACTGACTTGGTGGAGTTTTACAGAACATACTGCATAGTGCTTAGTTTTTGTGAGCATTGGATTTTCACAAAATTCACATTTTGGTGAAATTCATTAACCCAAGTGAAAATGTCACCTACAATTTTAACATTAAACTGCGTAGTTGTCCAGTATAGTTGTTACATCAGAATGTGCTTTTTTTGTGATTATGTTCTAACATATTTGATTAATAAAGTAATAAATGTATATCAACCTCTGACAGTTCTTTCACTTGACTTTATATTATATAGACACTGGTCAAGCTTTAAATCATATACATATACATGTTCATCCATTGAATCCAGTGGTATTTATGAAGTCACAAATCACAGAGTTTGGTAGACTGCATTTAGTTGTTATGACAGGGTAGAGGAGGATACAAATAACTATGTCTATGACTGTTTGGGTGTTGGAACATGTAATTTTAGTTTATATGCTGTTTAACTGACAGATTAAATTACACACAAGGTTATAGTTGAGGACAATTCATGAATAAATGGTTCTGTATCTCAATAATTACATCATGAATTACATCATGTAATTATTTGATTACCTATAACAGCTCGAGGAGAACCGCATATTTCTAAATAGAATACACCACCCCTGGAGAGAAAACCCCACCCGACAGACACTCAAGGACGCAGTGCCTGTACACTCAGTGTCCGCGTATAACGTCTCACCTGTGGTGATAGACGATTACGTCACACCTGTTGATGATGAGGTGGAACAGGTAGAGCAGGAGCAGGTAGACATGCACGGCACTGCATGTTCAGCTCTGTACATGTATCTAGTTACCATACATTTACCTAGTGGTTATGTAGGTCATGGTCAATAGAGTTATCCCCCTTCCTTTTCAAAATTCTCAGAATTTTTATACATTTTTCGGTGAAAGGTGCTATTATTTAATTCCCTAAAACAGTTCAAGATAACTAAATTAGTGAATTCTAATACTGTTATGATTTTTTGAGAATTGAAAGCACATAAATGGAACAGCCTGGATAATTTTATTTTTTATTTTTTTATCCCCAGGATATTGATAATGATAATTTACGATCTATGCCTTCTTGTCCACAACCTACATTTCTACTAAGTTTAATTGATGCATGAAACAAATTGATTGACAGTTTCCATTCCTTCTTTGTAGTGTTTCTTTGACTTGAGGCAGTAAATTTACTCATATCGGTATATAGTCTGTTGTACACCGTGAACTTTTGTTACAGTTGGAGCTTTGTACTAAATAGTGTTTTGAATGTAATGTCTATTGTTATTGAATGTTTGTCAGTTTGTTGAATTGATGGAGTAGCATTGAATATATATTTATATAGCTTTCAATTTTGTGTTGATTATATCATATGTAAACACAAAAACAATATTTACCATTTAATACAATGTTTATGTTGCTAGGAAACCTGCAATTAAGATGAAAATAGTACATTTTTAGAAAACGTTTGTTTTGCTTTTATTTTGCATGTTTGTTTAATGATAAATGCAGTGAATAAAAAATTATATTGCATCTTTAAAAATGATCTATTTTTTCATTTCTGTTTTTCATTGAAGCACATTTATACTTATATGATTTAATTCTATACCTGATTGATTCTTAAATGTGCCATTTTTACTCTTGTTGAAATATATATCTGAATTAAGTCTTCACAAGATCAGGCTTTACTAATAGTTACTTTATGCGTTTTAGGTGTGTTTTTTTCTAAAATATTTGTTTTGGAAAATGTTCAAGATTTGTGTTAAATTATTGTAAGACTGGACATTTTTTCACATTTTTTTTCTGAATCGGTACAAGAACATGCACACACAAACATATAAATGGACAATGTAAAATATTGACACTATTTAAGTTTGACACATTTGTGACATATTGGCGTACTATATAACATATTGACACTATTTAAGTTTGTCACATTTGTGACATATTGACGTACTATATAACATATTGACACTATTTAAGTTTGACACATTTGTGACATATTGGCGTACTATATAACATATTGACACACCATGTTCTCTGATCATGGATTCCGGACATGAACATTACCTGAAATGAAAAGTTATTTACACTAATTGCTTATTTTTATGATGTGTGAAGTTTTATGTGTATTTTGATTGTTTACAGAAACAGAATACAGGGAGGAGGTTGAAAAGAGAGAAGGACGAGGGACGTCCCGTCACCCCAGGTGGACTCTTGAATAAAATGGGACGTGATCAACAGGACCGCACCAATAAACTCAACAATGAACGCAAGAAAGAATACAACCAACTCCTCACACAGGTAAAAACACTTAATCACTTAATCACTTAATCATGGAATTCAATTGTTGCCTTACAGAGATATAAATACTAAAAAATTGAAAACAGCACCACAAAGAACACTCATTGAATATAGCTAGCCCCACCAAGAACATTTTATCATTGAATACAGCCAGCCCCACAAAGAACACTATATCATTGAATACAGCCAGCCCCACCAAGAACACTTTACCATTGAATACAGCAAGCCCCCCCAATAACACTTTACCATTGAGTACAGCCAGCCCCACCAAGAACATTTTATCATTGAATACAGTCAGCCCCACCAAGAACATTTTATCATTGAATACAGCCAACCCTGCCAAGAACACTTTATCATTGAATACAGCGAGCACCACAAAGAACATTTTATCATTGAATACAGTCAGCCCCACCAAGAACACTTTACCATTGAATACAGCCAGCCCCACCAAGAACATTTTATCATTGAATACAGCCAGCCCCAACAAGAACACTTTACCATTGAATACAGCCAGCACCACAAAGAACATTTTATCATTGAATACAGTCAGCCCCACCAAGAACACTTTACCATTGAATACAGCCAGCACCACAAAGAACATTTTATCATTGAAAACAGCCAGCCCCACCAAGAACATTCTTTCATTGAATACAGCAAGCCCCACCAAGAAAATACATTTTATCATTGAATACAGCCAGCCCCACAAAGAACACTTTACCATTGAATACAGTCAGCCCCACCAAGAACATTCTATCATTAAATACAGCCAGCCCCACCAAGAAAATAAATTTTATCATTGAATACAGCCAGCGCCACAAACAACATTTTATCATTGAATATTTACCACTGTATGGCTATATGTTATTGCCACTATATAAGTAACCCTTCTTAATTCAGATTGCATTTATAAAGCTGTAACTGCCATGGCCTACGTGTTGATATCATCATTATGATGACGTCATAATGATACAGTCGACTCTCCATGGAAGATGAATGTTCTGTTCATTGAACAAGCATACATCATTCATACACTAACTTGAACTAATACAGATTTCTTATTCCCATATTAATTTCTATGATATTTAAATACTCAAAAATGGTAAGTATAAGAATTAGAAAAACAAGTAAATGCCATATCAACACAGCTCATTTCTAAGGTAACACCAGCTCCTTACATAGGTATAATTGGAGAGCCCCGTTGATCATTATACATGTGACAGTTTTGATAAAAAAAGGGATGAAGAAATTATGATAAGATTCACCTTCAGTTCAGAAATGGCTTCATGATCACAACATTTATCTTTAATATCTAAATTGACTATAGAGTAAATTTTCTCTTTTGCAAACTCCAGTATGACAGCTCCCTGTACATTGTACATACAATGTACAGGGAACTATAGTGTACAATCAAATCCACCTATGATTTCAGTATAACAGCTCCCTGTATATTGTACATACAATGTACAGGGGATTATAGTGTACAGTCAAATCCACTTATGATTTCAGTATAACAGCTCCCTGTATATTGTACATCCAATGTACAGGGGATTATAGTGTACAGTCAAATCCACTTATGATTTCAGTATAACAGCTCCCTGTATATTGTACATCCAATGTACAGGGGATTATAGTGTACAGTCAAATCCACTTATGATTTCAGTATAACAGCTCCCTGTATATTGTACATACAATGTACAGGGAACTATAGTGTACAATTAAATCCACCTATGATTTCAGTATAACAGCTCCCTGTATATTGTACATACAATGTACAGGGGATTATAGTGTACAGTCAAATCCACTTATGATTTCAGTATAACAGCTCCCTGTATATTGTACATCCAATGTACAGGGGATTATAGTGTACAGTCAAATCCCCCTATGATTTCAGTATAACAGCTCCCTGTATATTGTACATACAATGTACAGGGGATTATAGTGTACAGTCAAATCCACTTATGATTTCAGTATAACAGCTCCCTGTATATTGTACATCCAATGTACAGGGGATTATAGTGTACAGTCAAATCCCCCTATGATTTCAGTATAACAGCTCCCTGTATATTGTACATCCAATGTACAGGGGATTATAGTGTACAGTCAAATCCACTTATGATTTCAGTATAACAGCTCCCTGTATATTGTACATCCAATGTACAGGGGATTATAGTGTACAGTCAAATCCACTTATGATTTCAGTATAACAGCTCCCTGTATATTGTACATACAATGTACAGGGGATTATAGTGTACAGTCAAATCAACCTATGATTTCAGTATAACAGCTCCCTGTATATTGTACATACAATGTACAGGGAACTATAGTGTACAATTAAATCCACCTATGATTTCAGTATAACAGCTCCCTGTATACTGTACATATAGTGTATAGGGGACTATAGTGTACAGGCAAATCCACCTATGATTTCAGTATAACAGCTCCCTGTACATTGTACATACAATGTACAGGGAACTATAGTGTACAATCAAATCCCCCTATGATTTCAGTATAACAGCTCCCTGTATACTGTACATATAGGGTATAGGGGACTATAGTGTACAGTCAAATCCACCTATGATTTCAGCAAGCTGTGGCTATAAGAGACATGACCAAATCTTATGCAGAGGTCTTGGAAAGTGAGAGATCAGAGGTAAAGGGGGATAACCCCCTGTGTGGCTAATACCTCACCCCATAACCTTCAGTACAGTAGAGCTAAGCAGGATTAGCTAGATTCACAAGCCTTGTCTCTCTAAACTCATACTCTATCATCAGGTCTTGTTCCATTGAAGAAGGAAATTGATAGTTTGCCTATTAGATGAAATGTTTAGATGCATGCCTTGGTGAATGGAGCTTATCTGTATAGCTTTGTTCTGAGGTACGGGTATTATATTTGTCAATGGAAATTAAAAGTGGCAGTTTCTCAGGAACTTCCTATGCTGTGTCTTTAATGCTGAGCAAGCCATGCAAAAATTAATACTTCATCTGACACTGTATAAAAAGAGGCAGTACTCTTATCACTTATGTTGAAATTACAACAATCATGGTGAAAAGCATCAATATATATCATTCTTAAACTTTTGGTCACTTGTTTTAATGAAGCCTTGGTCACTCCTGGTCACTTGTTTTAATGAAACCTTAGTCACTCTTGGTCACTTGTTTTAATGAAGCCCTAGTCACTCCTGGTCACTTGATTTAATGAAGCCTTGGTCAGTATTGGTCACTTGTTTTAATGAAGCCTTGGTCAGTATTGGTCACTTGTTTTAATGAAACCCTAGTCACTCTTGGTCACTTGTTTTAATGAAGCCCTAGTCACTCCTGGTCACTTGTTTTAATGAAACCCTAGTCACTCTTAGTCACTTGTTTTAATGAAACCCTAGTAACTCCTGGTCACTTGTTTTAATGAAGCCCTAGTCACTCTTGGTCACTTGTTTTAATGAAACCCTAGTCACTCTTGGTCACTTGTTTTAATGAAGCCCTAGTCAGTCCTGGTCACTTGTTTTAATGAAACTATAGTCACTCTTGGTCACTTGTTTTAATGAAACCTTAGTCACTCTTGGTCACTTGTTTTAATGAAGCCCTAGTCACTCCTGGTCACTTGTTTTAATGAAGCCCTAGTCACTCTTGGTCACTTGTTTTAATGAAACCCTAGTCACTCTTGGTCACTTGTTTTAATGAAGCCCTAGTCAGTCCTGGTCACTTGTTTTAATGAAACTATAGTCACTCTTGGTCACTTGTTTTAATGAAACCTTAGTCACTCTTGGTCACTTGTTTTAATGAAGCCCTAGTCACTCTTGGTCACTTGTTTTAATGAAGCCCTAGTCACTCTTGGTCACTTGTTTTAATGAAGCCCTAGTCACTCTCGGTCACTTGTTTTAATGAAACCCTAGTCACTCTTAGTCACTTGTTTTAATGAAGCCCTAGTCACTCCTGGTCACTTGTTTTAATGAAGCCCTAGTCACTCTTAGTCACTTGTTTTAATGAAGCCCTAGTCACTCTTGGTCACTTGTTTTAATGAAGCCCTAGTCACTCCTGGTCACTTGTTTTAATGAAACCTTAGTCACTCTTGGTCACTTGTTTTAATGAAGCCCTAGTCACTCTTGGTCACTTGTTTTAATGAAACCCTAGTCACTCTTGGTCACTTGTTTTAATGAAACCTTAGTCACTCCTGGTCACTTGTTTTAATGAAGCCCTAGTCACTCCTGGTCACTTGTTTTAATGAAGCCCTAGTCACTCCTAGTCACTTGTGTTAAGACTTGAAAGAATATAATGTATAACACAAAATGTTCCTAGGGACTTTCCTTCATGGTTTGAATTAAGCCATTTAGATCGTTTCGTGGTACAAACTTTCGTGGATATCATTCAATTTTGTTGTATTTATTTTCGTGGTTCATTAGCAACCACCAATGTTTATACACAAAGAACATTTCATGTTATACAGTAGCGTAGTCACTAAACTTATGAAGTTTTACTTAGTCACTGGTGTTATGAAGCCATAGTAACATGTCAAGTTATTTTGTCACTTTTGTAACTGTCAATGATAAAAATAGCAACTACAGTAAGTAGTTGCACTTTATAGTTAAATCCCTGTCATAGTGATGCTTGTTGAAACTTGAATGGCTGTGGCAAATTTCAGAAAGGAGACAAGCCCCATCGACCATCCTCTGAAACGGGCACGCGGTACACAGAGGTAACGGATCCTCAGCATAATGCATGTTTTGTATCTAGACATTGGATATAACTTCTGGTCGTTGTATCATCAAGAACAGTCCTCTGCTAGCCGTTTCTATAAGTCTGTGTTTGATGTGGTCTGTGGTATATTTATGCAGCCATGCCTATTCTGTTGCTTTACCATTGATCCTTATCATGCTCTTCTTGTGCTTATTATAGTTATTCTTTAGTCTCATCACATCGGCAGTGTAACCTGTAGGTCTATTTTATTATTACCAGCTTGTTTTGATACTTATATTGCAGATGTAATACAAAACTTGTAGTCAATGTTATGGCACTTTCATCTACACTTCGTTCATTCAAATTTTAAGAATAAAAGTATAGATATGTTTTTCTAATTATTTAAGTTTTAAATTTTCTGTTCTTTATACCAGTACATGATTTTATAATAATATTGATTTGTTTGAATATAATTGAACTGATCTTGAACTTGAACAATTATTATTGAATTGAACGGATATATGTAGATATATTGGATGATGATTAATTTCTGTAGCTTTTGTTTTTATACTTATGAATTTCGACACATGATAATGTTTTAATAATTAATTAATAGATGTACATAATGGATCTGTAGCAGAGTTATGTATATGGTTTGAGATAAGATGGGTTCATAAGAATTATTACTATATTGCCTAGGCTATGTAGCTGATGGAGATATATCGATACACACATGATATTTAGCAATAACTACATATAGGACAGTGCCTCCTTGCATCTGTCTGATGTCTGTAATAATTTTTTTCTGACTACAAATATTTCACGATCCCTTCAACAGATTCAGTTCATATTCACATAATGTTGTATACATATGTATCTGATCAGAGTTTGGTTGTCAATGGTCAAGTTTAATTGGTCAAAGTTCACACTTGACCAATATTTTTGCACGTCTGCGGTTTTAGTTGCATTTACACCTTATTATGATAACCTCTAAGGGTCAAAGGTTACACTTGACCTCTTTGGTTGTCAGAGTATATTTATGTGAACCTGGCTGCTCTTTGTTTTGATCTTTTTAAAATTATCCATTGTACCGGAGTTGACACAATTGTATTGTCTCTAAATAATTTGACCTACAGTGAAACACAACTGTGATACCAAGTACATGTATGTTGGGAAAAAATGGAAAATAGTTTCTATATATACCTGCTTCAGAATAAGTATGATGAAATTTAGATATGTTTGAGATTTAGACCATAGAGTTATAGGTTAATGGGATTTTGTAGACATCTGTATATAAATGTAAGCATGCATGCAGCCGATATTATATATAGGATGTGGCGGTGTTGTATGTTAGTACTACCTGTATGATATGCCATCTGTCCACAGGACCCTCGACCTGTTCGCGGCCACCCTCCCAGGCCTGACTATAAGTCTGTAGGTTCCTATGTGTTTCTGTGTCATTGTAGCATTGCTATTGTGTTCTATACTCCTACACTACACATGTTCTATACTCCTACACTACCTACAATACACATGTTCTATACTCCTACACTGCACACCAAGCTTGACCAATTCCTCTCAGGAATGTGACTAAGGACACTACATATGACAAATTAAGATGATCAGGTTAAGAGAATAGTTTGGACTGGAAAAATCCTTTCTGATACTTCATCTGAGTCAACTATCAAGTTTGGTCTACAAGCTTTTGGGAATAGGTTGAGAACTAAATCATAGAATGGCGATAACTCAGAATCATTCACCATGAGTTAGATATTAAATTTCTTTACCATAACATGTAAGCAAATTTGGTTGACGTGATGTCATGCCGTGCCACGTTAATAAACACACAAAAAAAATGGAAAGAGGTATGGTCTAAAGTAGAAGTATCAATAAAGTCTATGGCAGTGATGGGAGACAACGCGGTACATGTTGACAGCACACTGTAGGTGATGATTTGGAGGTTTTCCGGTACAATATGTTCTCCATGACTCTACAATTTGTATATTGCCCGTGTGAGAATGGATACAGCACTTTGATCACTTCTGCACACTGCACAGCATATATCACTCCGCCTCAACACCTTTCATTGTCACACTCGTCCATGGCGAACCCATCGTCAGATACCCACGGTTGATTTCGCCTCGGTACTCACTCATCTGAGTACCGAAGCGAAATCAACTGTGGGTATCGGGACTAACCGACGATGTGGCGAACCTTGATCTCCTCCTTTCTTTTCTGTTGCGTATCGCTCTTGTCACATTTATTCCTGATTTTTGTTCTGATGTCATTGTAGTATTCCTTATGATGTCACAAACTTTGATGTTGATGTTATATATTATTAAACTTCGTGGCATACTGTGTATACTGAGTGCCAAGAAAGAAGTTGGGACTTTTTCGTTTTTACACTATAAAGATAACACGTTCGTAAGTTACTGTACATGTAAAGCAGATTTTTGCAGAATGACAGCAAGATTTTCATTAATTAGTTGCATGTCAAGAGTTATTTTTTTTTGCAGAAATGAAACTCTTTCTAAAATAATTTCATCACTGCGATTGTGTCTGAGGCATTGTGTGTAATGTGAGGTTGGCTATCATAGTCTACTAAGCCCAACACTGCTTTGTCACAGCACTTTAATTGGTCGTGTTAATTAGTGAGGTTTACTGATGTGTGAACACAGTAATGATGCCCAGATTGTGTGATTATGAACCAGAGAAGTGTTGTCATTGTCTTAATGAACCTTAAACTATAGCTGTACTTCACTCGTTATGTCATAAAAACTTATTATCATTGAGTTATTACCAGAACCAAATAAACCTCTTGTTCTTCCATATAAAAACATAGAATAATATATACAATAATATGTGTAGAGTTTACCGACTTACTGCCATGTTGTTTGTCTAATGGAGGGAATGGTTTGTGAAATATACAGTCTTTAATGAATCGATCGGTCAAAATCTCTGCAACAAGTCATCTCCATCAAAATAATTCATGTTATTACTGGAGTCTGTTTCGACAGATGACTGAGTTTGTAACAACTATCATTCGGTAGTAATATATATTATTGCTATGTTTAATGCTCAGACGATTGATTTCACATTTCAGGTTCCGCCCCGGACCCAAGCTCGATTTGAGGATTCTCAACAGGAGAGTTTCAGTGGAGGACTCCCAGGGCCGTCAGCTGGGGACACTGAACAGGTAAGATAGACATCTAACAATAATACGTGTTATAGTTGTTAGTTCTGAAGTGTCTTGTATTCTATGTTTTTACTGTGAAAATTATATCATGTTTCCTTTGGAATTTTATTTTAACATGTTTTTTTGTGTTTTATTTAACAGTGTTTTTCATGAGATTTTTTGCTTTCGGTTCAGAACAGGTGTATTTTGTTCAGGGAGCTGTTACAATAAATACACATGTCTGAATGTGTATCTTCTAAGTATCAGTAAGGATCGATGCTGCAGGTTTTCTTTTCAGACTTACCCTTATATGTGTAGAATTTGAGACAAAAATGAAATCATCTAAAAAAAGTGCATATTCAAATGAAAAATTGAGACTTTGACAGATAGGCAAATCATATTTACAAACTTGATGTGGAAGACATTTTACTGTACTGACTTGTCCTGCTGTGAATTAGCTGGTATCCTACTTTGAGTGTTGGTAAATGGCCAGTGCCTTTGTGCTGTAGGACCACTTGAACATATCATTTGACTCGCCGAGAAGCTGGTCGATGGACTGGTTTGAACGTCCAAAAGAATATAGTGACGTTAAACCGTACTCTGTAAGTTTGCGAGCATGGCTTCAGGCGCCATCATATCAGAGTTATGTCCCTTTGTCAAAATTTAATTTCAGAGAAAAAATTCATTATGAACATTGGCATCATGAATTTTGCTTTGTTAGTTGACTTTTTTCTGTCTAATTTTCTGTCTGGTTTCAATGAATGAAGAGGGATATAGCTCTATCATGTAGCCAGCAGCTATGTTTGTCTTGTTTGCTGTAAAGACATCATATATCTGTGGTGGAATGCTAACTTGGTGTAGACGCTATTGAAATTTAATATTGAAGGAAGTTCAATATTCAGTGTTCAGTATTCAATTTTTCATTGTTTAAGGTAAGAAGTACATTCAAGTTAAAATTTATGATTTATTTGATTAATTATATGACATATTACTATTGTCACATCTATGTTATTTTCAACAGAAATATTCTTTCTATGCATTTTAAAAAATAAGAGTTTTTCAAAATTTGAGTATTTGAAAACAATAAATACAAATAAACAAAATGTAAAGGGATCTATCCATAGCCAATCATACACTTAACAAATGTTGCTATCTAGGAAATGTAGATGCACATCATCAAAATGAGAGATGGATACCTTTACAAGGGAAGTAACTCTAAACGAGAAAAACATCCTTTTGTTGCTTTACCTTCTGTATAAATTAAAAGGGTTAATATTATAAGAATAAAATGGAGCTCTGAAGCAGAAGTCTAATTGTTCAATGTTTATGACTGGTCCAGTGGTACATTTTACCTCAAATATCCCTCTTTTTATTTGATTTTCAAATGAGACTTTTTAGGTCACCTGAGCTTTAGCTCAAGTGACCTATTGCTATCCGTTTTCGTCCGTCGTCGTCCGTCGTCCGTTAACATTTTACATTTCAAACTTAAAGTCAAGTTCTGCTGGGCCGATTGAACTGAAAGTTGGTAGGAATGATCGCCTCATGGTCCTGACAAAGTGTTGTTATTTTTCGGGTCGATCAGAAATCCAATATGGCCGCCACGGCCGCCATTTTGAAAACCTATTTCAAACTTAAAGTCAAGTTCTGCTGGACCGATTGAACTGAAAGTTGGTAGGAATGATCGCCTCATGGTCCTGACAAAGTGTTGTTATTTTTCGGGTCGATCAGAAATCCAATATGGCCGCCACGGCCGCCATTTTGAAAACCTATTTCAAACTTAAAGTCAAGTTCTGCTGGACCGATTGAACTGAAAGTTGGTAGGAATGATCGCCTCATGGTCCTGACAAAGTGTTGTTATTTTTCGGGTCGATCAGAAATCCAATATGGCCGCCACGGCCGCCATTTTGAAAACCTATTTCAAACTTAAAGTCAAGTTCTGCTGGACCGATTGAACTGAAAGTTGGTAGGAATGATCGCCTCATGGTCCTGACAAAGTGTTGTTATTTTTCGGGTCGATCAGAAATCCAATATGGCCGCCACGGCCGCCATTTTGAAAACCTATTTCAAACTTAAAGTCAAGTTCTGCTGGACCGATTGAACTGAAAGTTGGTAGGAATGATCGCCTCATGGTCCTGACAAAGTGTTGTTATTTTTCGGGTCGATCAGAAATCCAATATGGCCGCCACGGCCGCCATTTTGAAAACCTATTTCAAACTTAAAGTCAAGTTCTGCTGGACCGATTGAACTGAAAGTTGGTAGGAATGATCGCCTCATGGTCCTGACAAAGTGTTGTTATTTTTCGGGTCAATCAGAAATACAATTTGGCTGCCATGGCCGCTATTTTGCTACTAAGTTCTAATAGGCCGATCTCACTTAAAATTGGTCTAGGAATGATCAGCTCATGGTCCTGACAAAGTTAAGTTAACATTATACTATTTTTTACTCAAATTGGTACATATTTCAACAACAAAAATAAATACTGTAGACTCAGGTGACCGTTTAGGCCCATGGGCCTCTTGTTTATGTAAAGATCTTAAAAGCTGTGTGTTTGGCATACTTATTGCTTGATGATGCAATATTTCAAGTAAATGCGTAGTATTATAAACTATTCTCATTGCCTTATACAGACCAACAAGTAGAATGCATAATACTTTTTTTTTTTTTTTAGTTTTATTTACATCCTCAGTAGATTTGTTTTACATTATTCATGTAAAGCACAATTTTCCAAATATCATAAATATAAATTTCACATCATTTTAATTCGTTGATATTTTGAATGGCATGTTTGCACAATTTAGTTTATTCAAATTCATCGTATCTTATGTTTATTTATAACATCCTTTTTAATCTCTTTTGTTTTCATTGGTTTACAAAAAGATGTCCAAAGTTTAAATTAAAAATTGACACTAGAAACCTGAAGAGCTTCCTTTCACATAGTTAAATTTTTCATAGATGTTTGAATTTTCTAAACCAACAACTGAATGATTGAAAGAGATAAATGCCTGGTCATCAGTCTATCTTATTGCAGCTTGTGCACCTCAAGTGCTAGAAGTGCTGTTTAAAGCATAGGTTGTGGCCCTTATGTTTGTTCTTAACAGGTTTTGTCTCGGCCTTACCTTGTTGATTTGACATTATTAATATTTCCTATTTATTCAAGGTGTTAGAACATACTTGTGTGAGCTAGCCTTACTGGACTTGTGAAAGTTTATAACACTTTGTTTCACCAAACTTTTGACTTCAGCCATCGAAATTGGTCAACCAACTGACTGCTGAAAACTAAATTGTGTTAGTGGAAATGTCCCATACCAAAGGATGCTAAAATATATTAAATAGGTATACAAAGCATTGTACTTATATTTATCATTTGCGAAATTTTTTGTTTAGCGCAAATATCATTAGTTACGGAATATCCATACATATCTGACCAATCAAATGCTTTTAAAAGTTTGGTAAATGAGTGGATATTTGCTGCTAGAGATTGCAGATTTTATGTTTTTGACTAACACTCTGTAGCCCACAGCGTGAGGTGGTGTATAAAAAAGGATGGGAGTTTCATCAAGGAGCAACACGTTCAAGAAAAAATACACATTGAGAATTATAAGCAGGTAATCTTTTCCCTATAAACGGCCTATGGCAAACCTTTATGTGATGTAGATGCGGAAAAGGACAGAAAGAAATGACGAATACAATGAATTTTTGAGAAATAAAGAGGACAAACAAAGATCAAATTCAGCGGATAGGCGCCCTCCACTCCCCCGGGAACGGGAACGTCCAAGATCTGTAAGTAATGTACTGCAAATTATCTCCCCTGTTCTAGGGCTTGGACCAATTCACCTTTCAATAATGTATTGCAGCAGAGAAGTTTACCCTATACCAGATTTTCTGACATTATAAAACTTGGATGACCTGAGAAGAAAGTTTAAACAATATGATACATTGTTTTGCTAGACAGCTATAGTTTGCCAAGTTCTTACCTATAGCTTTATGTATATATCACGATACCATGGAAAATGTATTGATTTTCTCCCTATAGTGCATGCTCTATAGTATTTCAAGTCTTGTGCTCTGACAATTGTTCTTCTTGTACTTGTGGACTAAGGACCCTGCTACTAGGCATTAAACATCATCTGTATTATTCATTAAATCTGCACTTCATTCAAACTGACTCGCTGGCTTCACAGGTCTGTGATAGTACCAGATAAATCAATTGAAATGTCATCATCAGTATACCCAGTGGCCTTGCAGTATGTCAGTAATAACCAGTGGTGAATAAACCATTTTAAATAATAGATGAACGAAATATACCCAGGTCTTCAGGTAGTGGGCGTAGTATATGTATATATACACTCTGTATGTATGATGGTCACTCACCAGTCGTGTACAATGGTCAGTTTGATGGGTTCAAAGCGTTTCCTCATCTCGCTGTCTGTCCAATAATTAGCCATCAGTGTTTGAGAATTGGTGGAGTGAAATGTTAGGATAGGGCACAAACAAAGGAATGTATGGATAGGTTCCTGGAAAAAAACACAGGTTTCTTATATGTAAGTACATATTGTATTTCAGCTTTGCAGATTGAAATGCCTGGATATAACATATAGTCCTGATCAATGCAAAGTTTTGCTCAAAATAGCTGCAACATCACAAAATTATTTCAGCTTTGCAGATTAAAATGCCTGGATATAAATATAACATATAGTCCTGATCAATACTAAGTTATGCTCAAAATAGCTTCAACATCATAAAATGTTATTAACTAAATCATGATTTAGCTACGTGATGATTGGAACACGTACTTAAAAAAACCAGCTAAGTTAGGAAGTCTTTTAATTGAATTAAGGGGAGATAATGAGTTTCAAAGGGGAGATAATTCTTCTTGTTTTGATGACTGTTTTGTTTTTTTGTCATGCTGATATATAATTAGATGCTAAGGAAGATAATGATCTTTTTTTCTATTGTGTGATGATATGAAGGTAAATAAGCTATAGAGACACAAAACCTGTCTTTTGTGCTTGACCATAGTTTTGGTCCAAAGGCATTTAAATGCTTGATTAGTTGTCTATGGACAATAGTAATCATGTCAGAAATGGTTCTCTGTGGTATGTGTACAGGCAATAGTCGCCATTTTGAGTATAACAGCATGGCCAGGTATGTGTTTTATAGTCTGGCATATTAACAGACATTTTTTACTCGCTTCACCTGGAAACATTTCTCTACCAACTCACCAATGACTGACTTATAACTATTATTTGGGATTTACACATTCTTGTTTGGTAAGTTTTTTGTTATTATATCTATGATAGACAATAGTACATGTAAATAGATACATACTTGTTAACCCCAAATGTATTGTGTAACAGGGAACAACAGTGTAAAAATGTTCAGATAAACAAAATTGATATTTGGTCAGAATGACATTTAGCAATCATAAGATATTCTAATGCAAACATTTTTTTCGTGAGATAAATGATTAAAATTATAATTTGATAAAACAAAAACAAAGAAAATTAGAAAACACCAGTAATATTATATAAAAGACTGAAAATCAACAATACCTATACATTTTCCTAACTCCCATCCTTTTCAGACTTTGTAAACTTGTTTAGCACTAAGGAATTGGCTGGATAATACTAACAGTGTAGCTTGTCTGTGTGTTCTGTCTGCTTGTCCGCCAGAAGGAGATTCAGTGATTGATTTTATTACATGTATTAATTGCATTGAATCCTAATTTATTTTTTAAACAAAATTGAAAAGATGTTCAAAATATTAAAATAAATCATACAGAAAATGTTTTTAAGACAGTTGAGAATGTTCATGGTAATTTCATGGTTATTAAAGTGTAAAAAGGAAAAACACAGATTAAAAACAACATTTTGCTAAGGAATGGACTATTTTTAGTAAATCAATATAGACTGTTACAAATACTGTATAGATATTGAAATAAGTAAGTGTAGACTTGTTGTGAGGTGGTAATAACTAGACTTGCTAGATGTTTGGACTATCTTGGTTTTTAACTATACATCAACACAGAGACATGGAAGGAATTCCCCACAACAGGAGGAGGTTCCTAGGTTAGACCTTGGGGGTGGTGCCCAGCCACCTACACTTCGTCGTAAACAGAAGGTACATATCTATCCTACTAACATAGCCTAGAACTGGGTCTAGCTCCCCAACCCAGGCCACATCCATGTCCTTAATTAAAACAATTAACCTGGATCTGTGTTCTTGGTATTGTCATCGCCAACCCCCCAACCTGACTGACAGCCCCCCAACCCCTCAACCCTTAAAATCCTCAAACCCTCAACTCATCAACCCCTCAACCCCCCATTCCCCAACCTAAAACTGAAAGGACATCCAAGTCTTCAGTAACATAACCTGGATCTGTGCTCTCCATCCCCTCCACCCCCCGAGGGTACATCCCTGTCCTNCCCCCCTCTATAGGGCATATCCCTGGCCTTACATTAACATTATCTGGACCTGTTTCCCGTTCCCCAAACCAAGGGTACATCTTTGTCATAATTATTATAACCTGCGACTCCAAGCCCTAACAGATACCCCTGTGTATTGATAAGATAACCTGGGCTTGTGTCCAGCCCTCAGACTGAAGGTATACTCCATTCCTCATTAACATATCCATGGACTTGCCCAGAAAACCCAGGGTATGCCGCTATCCTTATTAACATAACCAGGATCTGTGCCCCCAACCCCACAAGGATCCTTTTAATTATGACATCCTTACTAAGAAACTGAATGCTGACATCCTTATGAAGATCCTGGATGATATGACATCCATACTAAGGCCTTGAATGATTACATCTTTACTGAGGCCCTGAATGATTACATCTTTACTGAGGCCCGGAATGATTACATCTTTACTGAGGCCCTGAATGATTACATCTTTACTGAGACCCTGAATGATTACATCTTTACTGAGACCCTGAATGATGACATCCTTACTGAGACCCTGAATGATGACATCCTTACTTAGAACTAAATGATGACATCCTTACTAAAAACTAAAGGATGACATTCTAACTAAAAACTAAATGATGACATTCTTACTAAAAACTAAATGATGACATCCTTACCGAAACCCTGAATGATGACATCTTTACTAAAAACTAAATGATGACATCCTTACTAAAAAACTAAATGATGACATCCTTACTAAAAACTAAATGATGATATCCTTACTAAAAAACTAAATGATGACATCCTTACTAAAAACTAAATGATGACATCCTTACTAAAAAATTAAATGATGACATCCTTACTAAAAACTAAATGATGACATCCTTACTAAAAAACTAAATGATGACATCCTTACTAAAAACTAAATGATGACATCCTTACTTAAAAAAAAAAGATGACATCCTTTCTAAAAAAATAAATGATGACATCCTTACTGAAAACTAAATGATGACATCCTTATTAAAAAAATATATGATGACATCCTTACTAAAAACTAAATGATGACATCCTTACTGAAACCCTGAATGATGACATCCTTACTGAGACCCTAAATGATGACATCCTTACTAAAAACTAAATGATGACATCCTTACTAAAAAGTAAATGATGACATCCTTACTGAAACCCTGAATGATGACATCCTTACTAAAAACTAAATGATGACATCCTTACTAAGAAACTAATTAATGTTTATCTTTCCTTAAAATAAACTACTTTTGGTGATGCCCATTTCCAAAACTAACTCTAAAATAAAACCTCTACTTAAATTAACCATATGGCAATATCCTGATACCAACTATTTGATGAGCTGTACATTTAAGGCAATGTGTTGACAATGTGTAGACCAAACTTCTCCATGTACTTTGATCTGAACTAAAACAGAATTGAGTTGGCCCATATTTAACGTTTGATGACATCTTTAGTCTGACTCGAACATCTATGCCCTAATTTTACTGATTACTTAGAGAAACATTTTTTTGGGAGAATTATACATTGCAAAGTATTGAAAAATTGTCTTTAACATTATAAATATTATTGTGTCAATGGTTTATGTGAGGGTACTGTAATAGTAGCCTGGTATATGACAGTGGTAGACCGGGGGTTCCTGAAGTACTGTAATAGTAGACTGGTATATGACAGTGGTAGACCGGTTGTTCCTGAAGTACTGTAATAGTAGCCTGGAATATGACAGTGGTAGACCGGGGGTTCCGGAAGTACTGTAATAGTAGCCTGGTATATGACAGTGGTAGACCGGGGGTTCCTGAAGTAGCATGTCTATATATATATATACAGGTACTAGATCAGTTATAGAGATGAGTTCATACTATCAGGTACTATAAATAATGTAGCTGTGTACAGATTCAAAATAACGTTGGGTTAACCAATCTTCCATAAATATATTGACAATGTAATCTATTGATGTCAGTGGTTTAAAAGGATCCTTGATCGTATAGTCCTATCTACTTCAGAGTAATTAATAAACCTGTGTTTACATGTTTAATTCAAAACTGGCGCTGTTATTAGTAAAATAACAGCATGCAATAGATTGATCGGAGCAGAGTTACTGGACATAAACATGTTGTCAAATTACACTGGGTCAGATTACACTGGGTCAAATTACACTGGGTCAGATTTCACTGGGTCAAATTACTCTGGGTCAGATTTCATGCATGAATGTTTGTTGGACTTGGTGAACATATTTCTGCATTAAGCAGGTTTCAATTTAGACAGGTTTATCTCCAAGTGTAGATTCTTTTCTTGTTGGTAATGCATGTTAACAAGTAATTTGTAATGTCACAAATTGATAAACATGTGTACAGGACAAATGATTTGTGTCTTGACATTACTTTGTAGGCATTGTCTAATGTTAATGAAAACTGTTGCATGATACTCCTACCTGTACTGTACTTTGTTTACAGATTGTTATAAAACTTTTGTTTCTACTTAGGTCACTGGCACTGTTGTGTAAACGTTATAGAAAAATATGTCCTTTTTGTTTTAATTAGTGCCAGTACTTAATGAAATAAGTGCATGCACCAACACATTATAAAATTAGTATAACACTTTATCACTTTCAGTCACAATCATTTTGTCATTTCCTATATCTTAGTACACAGGTCTGTCACTGTAATTCACTAAAGGAGAGTACCTATCAAAGTAGGAAAGATATAGGTATACTTAGTACACAGGTTTGTTAGTGTAGTTCACTAAAGTAGAGTACCTATCAAAGTAGGAAAGATATAGGTATACTTAGATCACAGGTATGTTAGTGTGATTCAAGTCAAGGTAGGACCAACGTAGGGATGATTTGGTATACTTAGTACACAGGTGTGTTATGTATGTATGTGTATGCATTTTGACACAACACTGGGTCAGAGTCAGATATATGCCAGTTTCTCTTTACCCTTACTATACACTAACTGACTACAGTTATCATCAGTTCAGAGTTGGATTACACCAATAATATAAACGTTTTCAGACATACTATTTTATAGCAAAGAATGGTATGATGAAGTGAAAGTTAAAACTTAAAACGTTTTTGATGATATGATTTACATCAGATTATGTTTCTAATGTAGATTGGATAAATGAGTTTTGAAGTTTTTATCAGCCAAGTGGAGAAGTTGACGACTTTAAGGCACAATCACCACTGGATTGTTTGCATGTTTATTCTCATTGTTTTTTCCACGTTACAGCAACCAGAGACGTTTGTGGCCTCACTGCCCGGCCTTCAGACCAACTCTGCCCAGGTACAAAACTTGGCCGTCTGCTTTCTCTTCATTTCTCAAAATTTAAAAAAAACGGAAATTTGAGTGTAGGGAGATTTTCCTATGTTATCTTTAAAATCATTCTTTAAAAATTCTAATATATTTAATTTTACAACGATTATGCAACAATTTCTATCAACTCTGAGATTTTGTATGGAGATTTTCATGAAGTTAATGCAGCAATATATACAATACATAGTGTGTCACTAGGTTGGTGCTTGTATATCTTACACATATTTAGTAAACTCAAAATCGATAAAAAAATATAAGCATATCTCGCCATAAAAATGTCCATTTTCATAGTTGCCTGTCTTGACTAACAGGCATGATAGTGATAGGAATATTGTGTGAAAAAAAATAATGGCATGATTAATATTGATAGCATAAATATGAAAAAAAAATAGATGCATGTTTTCTAGACCTGCGAAATTAAAAATGGGTCAGCTTGAATCATACTTTCTTTAATTGAGGTTGATAAAGGGGAATAACTCAAAGGGGAGTCAGTTTGAAGTTAGATGAAATAGAGAGATATAACTCAAAAAGGGTAAATTAAGGTAATACATTGTAATAAGGGTAAATGAAAAAAAGGTGTGATTTGTTAAGTTGTAAGAATTATAATGCTAGTTGAAATAAATACATATAGGAAATTTTGTGTCACAGATCGAGAGAATTTGAATTTTGAGATTGTAATTTATAACTGAAATGTAATCTGTATAACAGAGAAGACGTAAGGAGGAGGAGAGAAATAGAGAATACAATGAAATGTTGAAAAAGCAGAAAGGCAGAGGTGTAAGTAGTGTGTAGTGCTGATTGCTGCAGTGTGAATCACTGTGTTTTTACTAACAGCGCCACCTATATATACTAGAGCCACACCAACTGTAGTTATCTCCCTTTTATTTCAGTTTAGTCAGCACATAGTGTCTGTGTATTTGTATTTTGTTCTTAAAAACCATTCTGTTATCACATATTTTGAAGAAATTGAAAATGATAGATATATTTATGTGCAATAGTTCGTCAATTTATCACATGCATGATTCACGTTTAATAAATTTTAAAGGTCACAAAATTTTCAGTTCCAACTATATAATTCATGATTTTCAAGTACCTAATTTTCTTGAGTGGTAATGAAATTAACCAAAAGTTGGTGAATCAGTGCAAAATAAGATAAATACTGAGATTTAAATAAAGTTTTGGAGTTTGACTTTTTATTTCTGACTGTCTATTAACCTTTTGGTGGATACTAATTCCATACCATAATACTACAAACAGTAAACTATTTTCTTACACTGTAAATGGAACATTCAATAAATACTCTTTCCTGTCAATCATAGTAATATACTAACAGCACAAGTAAAAAAAACACATATCTCTTAAAGCTTATCACTTTGATTAATTTTAGTTTTCTTTTTCCTTATTATCAATTAATATAAGGACATCAGAAATTCTTCATATTTATAGATCTGTTCAACACAGTTCAACACCATTTCTCTTATTTTGGTTTGGTTGGTTCCAATTATCGATCCCTTGCCTGGATATCACCCATTATGCAGGGCGATCGAAGAAAAGGGCAAACAAAGTACAGAAGTCAATCACAACAAGCTCAGGATTAGTTGGGTTTTATTTATAAGTAAACGTCTACTGGTTTCGCCCCAACAGTGATCTTGAAGAAACCGGTAAATGTTCCCTAATAAATAAAACACAACTTGTCCCAAGATTGTTGCGTTTGACTTCTATACTTAGATCTGTTCAATATATAAAAAAGATTGTTTTCAAACTTATATCAGGGTTATATTAAGTTTTAGCCAATCATAATAATAAGAACACTGATTTAGGTGCATATTGTGGTATGTATCTAGTAAGCCTAAATTTTATAGATAAAATATCTATAAAGTTAAATGCTGTTCATAAACATCAAATGTGTATCTAGATGTAAAAACATGCATATAATATGCTATTTTTATTTACCCTTCATCTTATAGAAGTGATGTTGCTTTAACAAACAAAAATATAGATAGAAGTTTTATGTGTATCTAGTTAGTTTCGTTTGTTTTCTTTTTACAAATTATTATTTGAAAGTGTGTTGCACATGTGTTGTTAATATAAGTGTATTTATAATCCTGTCTCATTGTTCTCAGAATCGTAACACAACAAATATATCAATTGATAAATTTTTAAAAGTAATTAAGGAATATTTGAACCGCTAAAATGACCTCATTTTAATTGTTGAACTATTTTAGTAGTTATTTATTTATTAAGTTGTCATATCATTTAAGTGAAAATGTAGTTTTAGAATTGTTTGTGCCGAGTAAGATATGCTGCCTACGAGTAATTTAATGCTTCTGTATGTATAATTATTGAGTATGATATGCTGCCTACGAGAAATTTAATGCTTCTGTATGTATAATTATAGAGAAAGATATGCTGCCTACGAGAAATTTAATGCTTCTGTATGTATAATTTAGAGTAAGATATGCTGCCTGCGAGTAATTTAATGCTGCTGTATGTATAATTATTGAGTATGATATGCTGCCTACGTGTAATTTAATGCTTCTTTTTGTATAATTATAGAGTAAGATATGTTGCCTACGAGTAATTTAATGGTTCTGTATGTATAATAATAGAGTAAGATATGTTGCCTACGAGTAATTTAATGGTTCTGTATGTATAATTTAGAGTAAGATATGCTGGCTACGAGTAATTTAATGCTTCTTTTTGTATAATTATAGAGTAAGTTATGCTGCCTACGAGTAATTTAATGCTTCTGTATGTATAATTATAGAGTAACGTTACTGTGCTGATAGAAATATAAATGGTCTTGTGGGTATCGAACACAGTAAGGTGTAAG
The DNA here is from genome assembly GCF_002113885.1 of Mizuhopecten yessoensis. NCBI lineage: Eukaryota > Metazoa > Mollusca > Bivalvia > Pectinida > Pectinidae > Mizuhopecten > Mizuhopecten yessoensis. Next base: position 472,460 of record NW_018404373.1, read on the forward strand.
AGTATAGTTCCAGGGTTGACAATTGTACTGTTCAGCAGTACCCAAGTGTGGACTAGACAGAGTACACTAAAACCCTGTTATAGTGCCATCGTTTGTCTTAAGGGTTATGGCTATATTCGACTTAACAACAAACTGAAGGGAAAACAAGAGAGAGAAAAAATCCATCATTTTTGACAGTATTTGAGATGGCAAATGGAAATAAAGGAACCACTTCACATGTACCAAAAGGTACTGTTGGGTATAAATAGTCCGAAATCATGATTAACATGGATGCTGTTGGTAACAAGTTAACTGTACCATCATTTGCCGAGATGAATTACATCAGTGAATTATTTGTTTTGGGTCTAGTAAATTAGAAAAATATAATGGTTTGGTTATATTTGATATTGGAAATTTCTTAGCTTTGTTAAGCATTGGTTGGCAGTGTCAGATGTTTGACAGTATTTTAACACTAATTTGCTTATGGGTGCAGGTTCAGCTCCCAGTGTTGTGGACAGCATTTGTCAGAACTCTAAACAGGGTGTTAAATCAATTCTATAGATATTAAAAGTCCTTTGGGGCAGCTTTTAATGAAAATATTTATTTCTGCATCCTATTTAGTAATTGTATGAGAAGTCAATTTTGTTTGCCACTGTTGTTTCAGTGTAGTGTCTCTGGGAACATTAGACAGTGTATATCTATGGTGTAGTGTCTTTGGGAACATTAGACAGTGTATATCTATGGTGTAGTGTCTTTTGGAACATTAGACAGTGTATCTCTATGGTGTAGTGTCTTTGGGAACATTAGACAGTGTATATCTATTGTGTAGTGTACAGGTACGTATTGGGTAAATCTGTGTGTCACATATTACATTCCAAATTGGGTAAGTGAACATACCAAACAACACTGATACCATTCATTAAGTGGTGGGTTATAAATAAATGGAGTTTCATTTAAATCTCCCGTGTTGACCTCAACACGTTTTAATGTTGTTGTGACTGTATACAGGTATTGGTTTTAGGGTTTAGGCCTGATGTGTCAATATCGCTGCAGATAAACCACAGCCATTTCTAAATATGGTGGTCTTATGTTCTACCTGTACAGAATATTGAAGGTTTGTCTTAAAAAAGTGTAGCTGTTAGTCCTGGAAGTAGAGCAGTAGATTTGTCTACAGTCCTGGGATGTAATTCAGTATTTTAGTGGATGTTTACTTAACAGAAGTGCCTGGATTCTTGGAATGTGCCCATTATTGAATGGAATGTGGCTTGATAATTGTATTTTATGATTTGATGGTCATTCGTAAGCCATTCCAGCCATTTGGATTTCTTTTTTGAAGAATTCCTTTGATAAGTATAATGTACCAGGGTCACATGGTGTCCTGTTGGTATTCTGGCGTACACAAGAATCTACTGTTACCAAAGGACTAGTCTACAGGAATCTGCTGTACCTGATGGACTTGCCTTAAAGGATCATAACTCTTCTGATCCAGGGACAGGATTCTTCTGTAGCAAAGCCAAGTACACAGAGGGTTCTACTCCACCTAGTAGAACCAGTATATACCTCGGTAATTCTACTGAACCCAGTAGAGGATTCTACTGTTAAGATGTAGTGCATGTTTTAAAGCCAGGATATATCAGGTAGTGCTTGTGTAGTTCTAGGAGCTTAGTGTAGTGTAGTGTAGTCATTGTCTGGCAGTAAGGTAATGGCCTATGTGTTACAGAGGGGGCGAGGCTCCCCCCGGGATGCACCCCCGGAGACGAGGCGGGGATGGCAGACCCCCACCTATGACGAAATCCTGGAAAAGAAACGTAGAGAGGAACGGCAGTACAGGTACGGACAGTGTTTATTTCATACCTAGATACTTACTTAATAACACAGTAGACCAGGTAATACTTTAATAGGCTAGTTTAATTAAATTAAAAGGCCAGATTTATTTACTTACACATTTTTAGGAACAGGAAAAGAATTCATTACTGTAATATAGTGAAAAGTCCATGTACTTGAAAAGATATCCTACTTAATGTCCACCATCTGAAAAAAAGAAAGATTTGGCACAGTGTGTTGTCAATATGATGTCAAGTGAAGCAATTTAATTCTAAATTGTTTTATTTTTTTGCTTTTAGTTTGATCAGTAACATGATCCTCCTAGTCAACTGTGAACATATAAGCAGACTCTTTATATAACACCCCTCCCCCCTCGAAAACAAAGTTAATATTGCCTCTAAAATTCAGAATTAAAGTAACAGATCATCTTTCACCATTTACTTATAATGACAACAGAAAAATTGAATTAGCAGAAATCCAGTCGTGTGCTTGACATATACATTGGAAAGGCAAGCAGTGTAAATGTTGACAAATTTAATTTTCAGGAGACAAGAGGAACCTTACGGGGACAACAGAGGCATGAGACCATATGCTAGTGAGGGTGCCATAAACAGAGTTGGGGTAAGTACGGTAGTGAGGGTACCATAAACAGAGTCGGGGTAAGTACGGTAGTGAGGGTGCCATAAACAGAGTCAGGGTAAGTACAGTAGTAAGGGTGCCATAAACAGAGTCGGGGTAAGTACGGTAGTAAGGGTGCCATAAACAGAGTCGGGGTAAGTACGGTAGTGAGGGTGCCATAAACAGAGTCAGGGGAAGTACAGTAGTAAGGGTGCCATAAACAGAGTCGGGGTAAGTACGTTAGTGAGGGTGCCATAAACAGAGTCGGGGGAAGTACGGTAGTAAGGGTGCCATAAACAGAGTCGGGGTAAGTACGTTAGTGAGGGTGCCATAAACAGAGTCGGGGTAAGTACGGTAGTGATGGTGCCATAAACAGAGTTGGGGTAAGTACGCTAGTGAGGGTGCCATAAACAGAGTCAGGGTAAGTACGGTAGTGAGGGTGCCATAAACAAAGTCAGGGTAAGTATGGTAGTGAGGGTGCCATAAACAGAGTCGGGGTAAGTACGGTAGTGAGGGTGCCATAAACAGAGTCTGGGTAAGTACGGTAGTGAGGGTGCCATAAACAGAGTTGGGGTAAGTACGCTAGTGAGGGTGCCATAAACAGAATCGGGGTAAGTACGGTAGTGAGGATGCCATAAACAGAGTCGGGGTAAGTACGGTATTCTCCTGTACGTCATTTATTTTACAGTAGGATCAAAGGGTTTCATCATTTGACTTCAAAATGTTCTGTGATGAGCAAGGCTACTGAAAAGAACATGTTTTATAGTGTTGGTATATATATATATATATATTTATGCATGTTTTCTCACTGATACTTTAAAGAAGTATAGGTATTGATGAGATGTGTTGACTTTACAGGTAGATGAAGTAAAGATGAGGGACCTAGATCGGGAATACGAGCAGAGGTAAGTTAATGTACTTATTGTGTATAGCAAGTCTTTTATTTCAATGATGGATGTACATTTTATTTATGATCCAAATGTACCATTTCCTATTGCGGTTTGATAAAGAATTGTTTATATTGTTATAAAATATACATTTCTGAAGAGTGGTATTAAGAACTAATAGAAATGATTGTTTAATTGTAATTTGTGTAAACATTGTAATATTTGATCCTGTAAATGAAGAAATTTTAGTAATGTAATTCAAGAAATGGATAATATTAAAGAAAATCACCAATTTGATAAATTATTGGGTGAAGTAATTCTCTTTTATCCCATTTTATATCCTAAAATAACTTACCTCAAAGGTGTCAGACAACCATATGAATCCTGACTTTCAAAGGTGTCAGACAACCATATGAATCCTGACTCTCACAAATCCTGACTCTCAAAGGTGTCAGACAACCACACAAATCCTGACTCTCAAAGGTGTCAGACAACCACACAAATCCTGACTCGCAAAGGTGTCAGACAACCATACAAATCCTGACTCTCAAAGGTGTCAGACAACCACACAAATCCTGACTCGCAAAGGTGTCAGACAACCATACAAATCCTGACTCTCAAAGGTGTCAGACAACCACACAAATCCTGACTCGCAAAGGTGTCAGACAACCATACAAATCCTGACTCTCAAAGGTGTCAGTCAACCATATGAATCCTGACTCTCAAAGGGGTCAGACAACCATATGAATCCTGACTCTCAAAGGGGTCAGACAACCATATGAATCCTGACTCTCAAATGTGTCAGACAACCATATGAATCCTGACTTTCAAAGGAAATAACTTACCTCAAAGGTGTCAGACAACCATATGAATCCTGACTTTCAAAGGGGTCAGACAACCATATGAATCCTGACTCTCAAAGATGTCAGACAACCATATTAATCCTGACTTTCAAAGGTGTCAGACAACCATATGAATCCTGACTCTCAAAGGTGTCAGACAACCATATGAATCCTGACTTTCAAAGGTGTCAGACAACCATATGAATCCTGACTCTCAAAGGTGTCATTCAATCATACAAATCCTGACTCTCAAATGTGTCAGACAACCATATGAATCCTGACTCTCAAAGGTGTCAGACAATCATATGAATACTGACTCTCAAAGGTGTCGGACAACCACACGAATCCTGACTCTCAAAGGTGTTGGACAACCATATGAATCCTGACTCTCAAAGGTGTCAGACAACCATATGAATCCTGACTCTCAAAGATGTCAGACAACCACACGAATCCTGACTCTCAAAGGTGTCGGACAACCACATGAATCCTGACTCTCAAAGGTGTCGGACAACCATATGAATCCTGACGTTTAGATGATGCTTTGTCATACAAAATTAATCGTCAACTTTTCTTATTTGATTTATTAGACCAAGGTAATCTCCCTTTGATATGACAAGGATTATCTGCCCTTGGATTTTCGTTTAAATATGAAGTTTTCTATTCAGGAGTAGGAGGAATGAGAGATCTGACAAATTGTCTGCTGTCAAACAAGAATATCGTGACCTGGTATGAGGACACATCTGTGTCACCCAGACTCTATTCATTGCTTCTCCCCAGCACAAACCTTCCTCTATGTTTTAGCTACTGCCATTGTCAATCTTACAAACCAACCAATGTTCCTGCTACAGAGAATGGTGAATTTTTTGACATAATTGTTGATAAGCTTGTTTGTTAACTTAGCAGGCTTTTTGGAAATATCTTTATCAAATATTGAACTTTCCAGTGATTTTTTCAGTCAATCTCTGTGAGGAAAATGGTTTGTTTTTTTAAGGTTGAGTATGGTCATGATCTGTATTATTTTATGATGTATATAAGATATAGTTTCTAGTGTTTGCAATATTTCAGGAAACAGGACCAAAGGTCACACTTATCATCAGAATAATCAGAAAATGCCAGTATAACCGCAGATTTGTTTCATTTCAAAACATTGAATTGATCCTCTTCAATCACAAATCATAGCATTTGATGAGGGGTGGGGATGGAAATAGGGTCGAGACCAACAATAAAGACTGTTTTTATTGTACCAAGTAACTGATTTTGGTGACATTTGGTTGTGTTATAGTTGTGCTGAATGTTGTACTCACAGGTATAGCCTTCTGTATGTCCTCCTACCAACACTTACCCATTACCCGGGTACAGCTCTCCAACACTGCTGCCTGGCAATCAGTGGCGTAACGGTTTTGGTTGATATATGTCTCTGTTGAGGACGTGACAAACAGAAGGCAGTACCGTTCAACAGTAGATATTTATATATTAGTATTTAATGATTTACCCCTGTTTTACTCAGTGAAAAGTTCAAGGTATTTTTGTTCCAAATATTTTATTTCTTCAAATTTCTTTTGGAATTGATTTCTACAAATTTTGATAAATTTCCAAATTTTGTTGTATTTTAGTTACGTTGTAATATTTTGAAGAACATTACAAGTACTGCCGAAAAATGAAAATACAAATAAAATCTAGCAAAAGTTATAAAGGTTATAGGTCGACTGATTTCAGATTGAAGTTTGGAATAAAAATTAAAATAAAGAACAAATACCCCTGAAATTCCCTGATAAGGAACTGGTAAATCTTCTTTCTTTATTTTACGTGTCTATCACGGAGTAGTCATGATGTTGTATTTCATGTGATCAGGAGAGTGAGGTTCCAAAATGACCGATCAAAGGAACAAGGCATCTTAGACGATGATAATTGGTTAAGGACAGATGCAGCCAAAGAACAGCAATATTCCAAATTGGTAAATGTATTCTAATTTTGAAACTGATATTTTTATAATCGCTTATGAATATGCATGAAGATGTTGTTTTAGGTAGAACCCCATGTACCTTGTGTTTGGGAATCATCTAAAATTAACTGTAGTTAAAGCTTATATCATCCTTATGATATCATAATAAGAAAAGGTAAACATTTTAAAAAAACATTAACTTTTTTACAAAACTACAAAATTGTTATTTAAATGCCATTATACTCCTCTTGTCATATTCTGTATTGTCAATTTGTAACTATTTTCTTCCTTGTCTTAATATTCATCTATTGACATAATAATTATTAAACCTTTTGACAATTCCCTGCAATTTCCTTCCTGTCTGTGGTCTTTACATTAGATACCACCCTCCCTGCATGCCTGTTGTTATTTACTCGTGCTGTTCTACCGACAGCGTAACCTAATCCAACCCATAGCCCCGTATTTCAATTACTAGATGATGTATTGTCTATTTTAATCATCCTATGATATGATGCATGAACATTTTGATTTTTTAATGACCTAGACATTTCTGCCTTCATTTTGATCAACCCCAATTTAACATGTAACAAAAGAATTCTTGTTAAGATAAATATTGTAAGCCCAATAAAAGAGTGATTTAGTTGTATGGTCCAGGTTGTATATGAGAATGATTCGTGGCATGGTCCAAAGTGTTTGTGGTCATATTTCAGTATTTTAGAAAGTATCAAAACGTCCTATAGCATTATATGTCTTGTGCTGTAGACATTTTATTGTTGGAGATTTTCATTTCAACCTATTCTGAAAATACCTTATGCTTGGAGATACATTCAAGACAGGGGGACACTGTTTTGCCTATAAAATGGCTTCACATTACCGTGTGAATAACGTTTGATTGGCTTGTTTGTACAACAGCTTCAGGTGATCGGCGTGTCATTTCACCTGGATACGCCATGTCATTTAAACATTCCTGATCAATGTGTTTGACATGTTTTCCCCTTCCCTTGTCACCTGTGCTATCAAACTTAACAACTCAAGTAAGGTACCATTTTTGATGTGTTTTTTTTCAAAGCTCTATATTATTTATTATTGTCTAAGTAAAAGGAGAATGGCTTTGGATGTTTTTGAGGGGGGGGGATAAGACATCCTTGTAAATATACAGTTCAGAAGTTTCTAAATATCAGAAAAAAATTAGTGTTAATCTCTAGAGTTCTTAGTTTTGTGGTCCGTTTTACTATTTCTCTTCAATGGTATATATTTTTGTGTGTAACTTTTTGGAAGTGCTTGTTTGAAACTCTGTTAATGTACAAATCATACTGATTCTGATGTTGTATAGTAAGTACACTTTATGTACATTTCCTTTCAATATGTTTTTATGTAAAATGACTTCAATATCCAAAGTAAAATTATTTAAATGGCATGTAAAGAAAATATGTAAATATTAAAAAAAAAATCAAAATAGGCTCAAGTTGAATTTCTGTTTTAAAATCATTATATCACTACGTGTAGGTGCTATAAAATTAAAGATAGTCTAAAAGGCTCATCTATAAATAGATTTGTCATCTAAACAACGCTGACTAGCTTGCATGTGTCCTTTTTGTACCAACTAAAGGTCAAAAGGATAAGTGGACCAAAGGCTGAGGTAGGTATCCCATGTTGTCCTCATTTGTATTCCAAATTCAGGCCTGTTTTTCACATGTTTTCTCTGAAATTGTGCGCTGTATATTTGTTAATCACAAGACAAATTTCTGTTGAAGATTTTAGAACTGATAGCTTGGACCAAAATAATTTGCTTGATGACAAATTGGAAGTGTACACATAACCAATCTCTCTGATACTGAGCTACATGTATCAGGTGTTCTATTGCAGCATGATAGGTAAAATATGTAAAGTATGTTTAAAGCTTTCAGAAAGGACTTTTCTAAAAAGTCAAAGGGTCCAATAAAATGACAGAAGTATAAAATATCTTCAATTTAAATGTACCTGAAATATAACTGTACATATTCAATTTGATCGATACTATCTACCTGTTATGCAGAATCAAACTAGGTGCTGATATTTAAATCTCTTTAAGAAAGAAATCTAAAACAGCTACTGGCATATCAATTTTCCTGTATGCCATAGCTAAGTGTTTTAATTCTGTTCGATATTTCCTTTTTGTTTTAATCTGTATGTACTTGTAACATAAGTTCAATTTGAAGTAGAGGTCTTGGACCTTGTTATTTTGGTCGTTATGTAGTGCACAGTGTAAGAGAAAACATGAAGCCTGCCTGTTTGGTCATGTTTGGTTGTCAAAGGATGGAATAAAGTTAGAGATTTTTTTCCTATAAAACTTGGATCTTAACACATCATTAACAGTGTGTGCTTGTACATGTTCAATTCACTGGTTTTCTGAGAGTGAAAAATTCCATCACATTTTAACAAATTGTTTTGTTTGCTTTCTTTTTATTTGATTTTGTTACAATTAATTGACACCTTACAAAGGCAATGATAATGTTTCAGGAGTTCTGATTGGATTTTTCAAGGTTTTACTTGCATGGTTTTGTTTCATACAGACACATATGGTATATATTAATTATACACTGTAATGTTTGTCTGTGTTATTTTTACTTTGGAGAGATCAGTTCTCTTATTCAATCAACATGACAGCTGACACTATCTCAAATTTGCAAAGTACTGGCCGTTAAAAGTATATAATTTTTTGTAAATTTGAGATTAACAACCGAGCCAATTCCAGGCTGTGTACTACGCTCTGTTCAGGTCGTTATGCTGTTGATGCTGCGAGATTTATTCGACCTGATATAGAAACTCACAAAACAATTCATCAATTCTAGGGCTATTTGGATTCAAAGTCAGACTCAGAACTTGAAGAAAACTTTGGATACCGCCAAAGACAAAGAGAGGTATTGGGTCCACAGCATGCTGTATACCTAGTCTTGGCTTCAGCTCTTCTCGTGACCAAGTCTCCATGTCAATATTGTCATGTATATTCATTCCGTCTAGTGGTTGTACCACATCTGCTTCAAAAACTGTCATTGCTGATATAAAGTGTAGTATAGAAATAAGCATAATAACTGTAAGTGTTTATAAGTACTCCTTTTTCTGCGAACTTGTAACTGCTTCAAAATGTGTATTGCCTATAAACAGTAGTGTGTAGACTATGTAGTACATTATGATTTTCAGACTTGATTTTTTTCTTCAAAATATCAATATGAGATGGAACTGGGTTACCCGCAAAAAACAATCCCAACTTGGTCGGTCAGGTGAGGTCACACCTTTCCTTGTTTTATTAGGGAATCAAAGTTTCACCACCTCAAGGAAACATAAACTACTGTGACCCCAAACACCTTATATATCACCATACACATACATATGGTAATGTAGGAAACTGCAATAATTACTGATAATCATAAAATTGAATTTCACAAAATGGCAAAATTTATACTGTAATACAAATTAATGTCTCCTAGGAACAAAATTTGTATAGCTATGTATGATTTTTTTTTTGATTTTTTTTTGTAAAATTTAATTAAGCTGATTGGCGATATTCTATTGAAGACTAAATATTACATTTACCTGGCACTGTGCCCCGCATTTAGTGTTGCCTGTCACAATACATAGTGTATATTATAACATGTAAAATTATAATAGGTTATAAATAGGCATCAGTTCAATATTTACTATGTAGATTACAACTTTCAAACAGTTGCATGTCATGTTAACTAGTCTCAAAACTATTATCTAATTAATATGCATTAAAAATGAACAAAATAGAAAGAAAAAAATAGAATATTGAAAAGGGAAAAGAAACCTAGTTTAGACAGATATTCCTGGAAAACATTTGTAAAATGTTGATAAACTAAACAATCAACTAATGATATAAATTAGAGTCAGAGTAATTATTTTCTTACATCAGATTTGTTATCTTTTCAAATATGTTCATCCAGATCTTTGAAAATCACAATTTTAAAACATTTATAGAAATTCAACAATTAATAATATAGTCTGCTGAGTCAAATATTTTTTAGATTTCACTGAAAAAATCTGTTATATTTGTTTGTTCCCAATTTTGATTATTTACAGATTCCATCACCTCAAGGTGGTTGTAAATATTGATATTAAATAATTGTGTTGACAATTTGCATGCTGAAAAGCATGCTTTCAAATCAAATGAAAAATTGCCTTGATTACTAGACTTATTTCCTGATTGTAAACATATTATTTACTTTCCTGTCACATTGTGCCAGTGGCAAACCCACAGTGGCAGTTAGTATCAGGCAGATCTATATGTAGGAGAATGGCCATCTAATCGTATATCTTTTTTTCACCTAAGTAGCCCAGTGTTAATTTCTTACGATTTTTACCTGGTACTACTAATTACATACCCAGTGTATGGGCTATTTATAGTTAAGTGTTTACCCTCACTATACACATGTACAGTACTTATAGCAGCTGTTGTGGCCGTGTTCCTTGTTGCTATGTACTAGGTAAACGTCTAGAAGACAGTTTTGGTCATCCCCAAGTCAACCCCTGTCTCTGGCGGGGTGCGGTATATATACACCTTTCCCTGCACCCACCTTCGTTTCCATACCATGTGATTCTATATATATTGGTACTACTTTTAACCCTGTAGATGTCCCGCGGCTTACTGTTTACCCGTTGATCCACGACTACAAGCACACTACATTGAATTTCCATTCAATACACACGTATAGTAAAGTAGATCTGCACCATTGAAAACTTCGGCTATATCTCCCTGACTTATTGTGCTTGTACACAGCGTGCATGATTTGATATTTTTACCTACTGTATGTGTATGCATGACTTTACCGTAGAATGTTGATGTCGTTCTTACTTTTGATACTAGGTCATTTAAATTGATTAGTTCTGATGTTCTGAATAAAGAATTGCTAAGAGGCTCAGTCGCACTGCTTAGAGATGTTTGTTGACAGTTAAATTCACTGGTCACGCCTGAGTGACTGAACTTTGATCCGTAATTAACACTGATTGTTTAATATGCTGTAATAGAAAACATGTAGCAATTTGTGTTCTTAAAACGATCAGTGTGTTTGTAGTACCTGGTCGGGTGTACGGTGTGTACATGTATGGGGTATATATATATACCTGTAACGAACTTCAGGTATACCCGACAGGTAACCAGACCTAACGGGGGTCTCTGAAACCCTTACTTATACCTATGTAGTGATCTTGGCTGTGGAACAATCTTAAAGACAGTGGACATGGGGCTGTTATTAATGTGTGTGGATTATAGCTGTAGATAGTGCCTGATTCTAACAGATTGTGGTTTAATTTACCTGGATGTATTGTACAACTGTGATATTTCTTACCTGAAGTTAGAAGGACACACAAAGTTAATCCCCTTGGATATATTGTTATAGGAATGTTGTGACATTTTATGTCAGACAGAATTGAACTTGTCCGTGAAGTGATCGGTATCTCCGTGTATGTTTTATCCTTATTACCAAGATGTAAAGTATGGATTTAGTAAAAATCAACAACAAATAGTAAACTTTTACCGTAAAGGCAGTTCCTTGTGAGTTCTAAACTAAGTATTGATTATATTGGAATTCTCATTATTTCCCTGACCAGTACATGTGAGTTAATTGAGCTGATTGTAGATGTAATTGTGCTGAGTATACGGGAGGAAGGCGAGTGGTAATCGTGTGTTAATACAGTGTGGTATATGTTGTGAACCTACAGAACACAGAGGAAGCACCAAACCCGCGCCAAAAAGATATGTCACGACCCCCTGGGGATTTCTTCGCCACGCTACCTCTAGGTAAGTACCAAATCTGATCTTTTCTATGTACATGTTCACGGTATGATCCCTTTTATTCCTAAAATAATTGTCTTGTGTTGCTACGTTAATTACCCGACAGACTAACGAGTTTTAATTTCACTAGGGAGAGGTAGAAATTACAGGTGTGTGTATGTAACGGTAAAAGGTGGTGACAGGAACATCTTAAATATATCAGATATGGTTGTTTTGACTTGGACTTCATTTCAGTTGGTGGAAAGCTAATAATTAGTCTTACTTTGAGCTTTTCATACCTAACCTTAAACATGTAGCAGCCTATGTTTTGCTATAATAAGTATTCAGTTTGTATTGGGTATGGCATAGTTCGTTAGTCCTAACTGTCCCTAGTACGATACGATTTCTGCTGCATGTAAATCTATGTAAATGGAATTCATCTTAATTGGCCAATAGAGAAGATTATGTCTTATGAGGAAATATAAGAAGGATATGCTTCATTGCTTCAGATTAACACAAGATTGTAAATAGCATAGATGGGAAAGCTGTGTCCATTTCCATTACATTATAATGCAACAAAAAAAAATAACAAAATGTTAAAAATACATTTTATGGATTTTTTTTATGAAATTTTGCAATCAGTTTATAATCTAGTTATATATTCCTTCCAGTGTGATATTTGGGTAAAGGTCATCTGTATATGTATACGACCCTGAGGTCAAAGGCCATGCAGACAGAAGGTCCCAGCCTCCCTGTGTGCCGTGGTTCTATGTTAGGTTATATGTTAATGAGCGAGTTTTGCATTGTTTCCACAATTCACAGGTAAAAGTGAAGGAGGTATGTTATCACAGTAACCTAACCCAAACCCCTGTGTATGTGTTTGTATACGTACCAATAATATAACTTTGTACCTTTATATGTATATATACAACACCTGTAGATATATAATGATCACGATTGTCTGGAAAACCTTGCTTGTCACTGCTGACAAAATGGAATTTTTCGTAACAATATTTTTACAGGTGTAGATGTATAGATTTTCAAGTGATGACTAAATGAGATTTAATTATAGCCAGATTGAGTTTATCATCAAGTATATATGAGCTCCACTGAAAATAAACTCACAAGTTTTATAAATCCCAATGGATTCTTGAGGGATGAATATATCCAGTTCATCACATACATATGTATATATATAGCCCACATATATTACAGATTAGAATCACGACTTCATGCAGTGTTGAAGTGAAGTATGGTACTTATGTAAAAATGTGAATTCAATCCAAAAAATATATATTATCAAACCAATAATTTTGATTCTATTAAACAAAAAGGGAATTTTAACTTCACTTGTTTTGAACTGTTGTTGCTTATGAACAGAAAATTTACTGGTAAATACTGTCAAAACTGTTGGATCAAAATTGGGTAATATATGTGTAGCAAGAAGCAAATGAAGATGTCACATTTTCTCAAAATATGATAAGTGACATACAAAAAGTACAAACATAGTAGAATATTGTTATACAGGATATCAGGTATTGTACCTGGTGAATTTCAAAGAAATAAGACATAGAAATGATATATCTAAGTTAATTAAACAGAATCATATGATCAATACATGGTATTTATGTTTGACAGCTGATATAATAAGATAACATCTGATTTTGTTTATGCCAGATGTACCTTCAGTTTACAAAGGTTTTAACATCTATTTATGAAACATTAATGTGTGTTTGTGCTTGTTACATTTCTTATATTTTTTAGTTCATTTTGTTTATAATTAATTCTTTATTCTGCTGTGTTGAACATTCATGGAATCCTCTAAAACGGACTTGAAAACAACAAATCAAAATCATACAAATTTCTTCAGCTTAAAGATATCAATATATGGATTCAATTCAAAATTAGCAATATGCATAAAAATTAATGATGCTGTAACACAGATCTGTATCTATGCTGAATTCTAGATTTTATTGTAAAAACAGTATAGCTACATACAATTAAGCAAATTCAAGTCAAATCAGTTTTCAGGAAGATTTCCTGCAAAATTCTGTCGCCTAGACGTCAATAAATAGAAATTATCATGCCAAACACACTCATCTGAATCCTCAACCCCATGAAGTCATCATGCATGTACTTTAAAAATGGATTTCGGTTTTATTGGATTTACCCACCATTGTGTTATTCACTGTGAGTTTAACATTCACAGATTTCTAAACTGTACAATCAGCTGAAAAATAACTAATATTTTGATTAACATTTAAAACTAGCAGAACGCCGAGATAGAGGTGAGAATGATTTACGATTGATTCCACTAGTTGTCTCCCCTTGGGTGGAGGGGATACAGAGTTAGAGATTAGAGATCTATGTTTATATGCACTATAATGTTACATGTAAAGACCAATCCCTTTATATTGTTCAACATGCACCTTTTTACCACAGAAGCATCCTAGATACTCCAGGAATTACGCTCACTTACGCTCTCTGCATCCCTGGAATATGTCAGCAAAATTCAAGGCATGTGGCTAGCAATTTGATTGGTCTCAGGTTAAAAAAAAAAGACCAATCGCTAGGCTGGTACATAGGAGCGACACCCGACTTCAGAGCCAGTCAATTTTACCGTTACGCAACCGAGAGATTCTTTTGATGTACATCAAAGTATCAAACTAGTCTTCTCGTCTCATCCACAAGGTGGTGCACACTGAACCTTCAATTGCTACGACATATGTAAGGGAAGCAGAGAACGTGAGTTTAGCGTAACCCCGTGAGTATCGAGGAAGCCCCAGAAGGAGATATCACATTGTTCCCAGCATGCTCACTTATCCTCAGTTTGTGTTGTAACACAGTACTCCAGCTCTGGTATTTTGAACACACTTAACGACAGTTATGAATGGTAAATCAGTTGTACCTACCTTGTTGTGACTGTATGTGACAGGATTGATACTTATTTTCCCTTTAGGTCGACTGGTTGGTATCCCTCTAGGTTGAGTTATCTTATTTGACTGGCTACCAGCCCCTAAGTTATCCAGTTGCGTTCTACTAGCTTATATCCCCCTAGTTTGAAAGTAAGGATCAGAAGTCAAAGTGATCAAAATTAGTAGACTCATTTTTTGTATAATTCATTTCTCTAAGGAAGAGGCTTGTCTATCGACGGATGTCAGTGTTGTCTCTATCAGCAAAAGTAATCGAGATACCAGATTTTTATTTAATGTCACAAATTTACAGTCACAGTATACTAGTACTTAAGTACTAATTTTGTGACAATGTCCTGTCATTTCTTGTTGATTCTTTATTCCCACATAACATTGAAGACATCAGTATCAATTTCCATTTGAAAGAACATGGTTTGTTAATAATATTTATAATTTTTGTGACATTGAAAGTCTAAGCTGAGAAGAAGAATTATATTTGAGTGGAACTGGAGGTTGGGAGCTAAAGGTAGTGCCTTATGAATATCTACAGAAACTTCAAGAAGGCATTTACATTTAAGCACAGATGATTTGAGTTGGTTTACAAGTTAAGTACATGTTTACAGAGATGCTGTCATAATAGCCTTGAAAATAATTAATGTGAACCTCTGTTATTCACCTTCCCACCATTTCTGTGTTCTCCGTGATTCTGCCATCACGATGATGTCGTACTCTCCATGGCCAACTACAGGCAGATTTTGTTGTCATATACAAAATGTATTTTTGTAATGTTCACCGACTTCTGTTACATAATTTCTGATGTTATTGTTAGAACTTGTTTATATTGCAAGACTTACAATATTTCGTAAATATCTAATAAAATCAGTACATTATACTAATTTGAGTTTTGATAGCATTTACATTTTGACACACAACTGGCTGTCTCCAGTATTTAGTGATGGGCAATCGATTTAAAATCATAATCAATGATCGGTTTGTAACTGGAAGTAGTCAACCGATCGATGACCGATTGCATAATTGGTTTATAATTTAATGGGACTGAATATTCAAATAAAGTCAAACACCACTATTACATCAATAGACATGGTGTTTGATCACTAGACATTATTGAATGAATTTCAAGCAACATTTATGCAGTTTGTCAATCATAAGAATAAATAACTTTTAGTGCATACTTTACATTTAAGACATTTAACATTTTGATTTCAATGATGAACCAATTATATGATTATGGAATCTGTCATCGATAATCGGAATCGGAAAGAGCAAACCGATAATTTTTCAATTATAATCGATCATAAGCCCATCACTACCAGTACTAAACTCAAACAAGACTAACCCCTAACACATACAGATACTAAGTTGAGTGCACCGTCCTAGAGGTTGTGTTGTCCATTTATCCATTCACTGATTAGAAATGTATACCAGTCTTTAGATATCTACATCCGACATTCAAGTGTTTATCTGTTATTTAAAAAAAAAAAAAAAAAATCTTCAGTAAATCAGTTGGTTTGGAAAGAAGTTGAGGATATACAGAGAAAAACTTCCAATTGTCTATAGAAATTGTCACTGTGATACTGTTCCTGTCTACCAGAACTTTATTTTTACTTTTATTGGAACCTCTTGAATCCAAGTCTGAGAAACTTTTCAGAAAAGTTAAACCTACTTGGTAACTTTGTACACATCAGATCTCAAAAAGTCAAAAATGTTCTGAACAGTTTTTAGTTTCTAAACATAACAGTTCAAAATGCTTTTCAATTTTACTGACAGAACTTATTTAAAATATATTTCTTTAAAATAAACCCTGATGTGTCTGAAGGGATCCAAAGGTCTGTGATCTGTTTATATCCATAGACTGAAGCTTCTGTAAAAATGAAAACATTTTGTTTATGGAATTTGAAACAATGTCCTTTAGACTTTAAATACTGGTATACTACAATAGATGGTTTGTTATCTTTAAGATCACCTAACAAGTCCAATCTCGTCTTTCATTAATTAATTTTTACTAAAACATTCTGATTGTTTTTGTAAAGCTCACAATATAATGAATATAAGAATATTGAGTTGTGGTGCCTATCACTAGACAGATGTGGACAGGCAACATATTTTCTGTCGTAAAAACCTGATGGAACAAACTCCGAGGTATAATTAGAGGCATACCGTTTAATAGTATTCAGATACCTTTGTGGTGTTTAATGTATCGTCTCTGAAGTGTATTAATTCACTCAGCCTAAGTGGGTGGAATATATATGTTTTCAAAATTTTGAATTTGTTTAGGTCTGACAGGCATACTTTCCTAGGCCTGTATTTATGAAACCGTTATGATACTCAAGTTCCATTTGTTGTGCTCAGTCTCATTTCTAATTCAAATTAGAAAGAAGGTTTAAATATTTCATATTTGTATTTTGTCCATACTTTGCCTAAACTTGCTGTTGAGTAGCATATCTGTGTAAATTGTTATTCAACGTTTTCACAAGAGTCTGAACATTTACAAGAAAGATGCTTAGAGCTCATAGGTTTGATACTAAGCTTGAGAACAGTTCATAGATATCCAGGGCTCTGATCTTGACAATTCTAAGTGTTCAAGGTGTATATATCTAAAAAAATATCTCCATTTGTAATGTTATAACACATCGACTTTCTACCAGGTACATTATTGAGGTACTTACCAGGTACGTTTTAGACGATCATCATTCCTGTGTTATTTTCATGTCTTTCATCTCAACTGTTAAACGTAAGGCCGTTATAACAAATGATGTCACGACTATCTGTAATAGAGTTTGACATCATACAATTTTTATAATGTTATAGACATATATATATAGCTCATTTTCCTGAGTATTATAATATAAATAAAAAAGTTACACAATGTACAAACGTAGATGTATAGGCATTGTAAGTGGATGTGTAGAGTAGATGTAACCAGGGCTAGGTATACCTTGTTAACAATATGTTTATAAGTGGTTCTTAGCTTCAGTCAAGACTTTCTCTTAATCAAAGTACCGGTAATGCCTTCTCTATCGTGGAATTCAGGTAAGATAAAATCTCAGTTACCGTAAGATGTTTTATGGGCCTGGTGGATATCATGTAAGTAATATATAGGTAAATTAGTACACCCAGCTTGATGTCTAATATTTCCTCTGGTAAATGTGTTATTTCTGACACGAATGTGAAGCAATGCTAACGTCCTTACTGTGTTATTTCTGACACTGTGTGAAGCAATGTTAACGTCCTTACTGTGTTGTTACAGGGCAGCCTAGCAGAGACAGTGCTACCCAGAGAAAGAAACAGAAGTACCGTGATGAACTGCAGCTTCAGATGCGAGATCAGAAGGCAGCCAAATTCAGGTATTGTCCCCACTGTGGTAACAATAGAGCTACTGTATACTCGCAAGTGTTCACCCTTCGCCTGCAAAGTCCAAATTCACCCCGTGTTAATTTCACCCTCCACATTTGATTACTATGTAAATAATGTTTTTGACTAATGTTTGCTATAAGAAATAATGATAAATTTGCCCTCATTTCAGATGGCCAAAAGGGCGAAAATTCAACTGAAGCGGAAATTTTCCGGTATATAGTAGAAAATAAAACTCAAATATATCCCCTGCCGTAATGCCCATTTCTGACCTTGTATATATCTCCTGCGGCAATGACCATTTCTGACCTTGTATATATCTCCTGCGGCAATGACCATTTCTGACCTTGTATATATCTCCTGCGGCAATGACCATTTCTGACCTTGTATATATCTCCTGCGGTAATGACCATTATTGACCTTGTATATATCTCCTGCCGTAATGACCATTACTGACCTTGTATATATCCCCTGCCGTAATGCCCATTACTGACCTTGTATATATCTCCTGCGGTAATGACCATTTCTGACCTTCTATATATCTCCTGCGGTAATGACCATTTCTGACCTTCTATATATCTCCTGCGGTAATGACCATTTCTGACCTTGTATATATCCCCTGCCGTAATGACCATTACTGCCCTTGTATATATCTCCTGCCGTAATGACCATTTCTGACCTTGTATATATCTCCTGCCCCAATGACCATTTCTGACCTTGTACATTTATATTTCTCCTTCCGGTGAATCTTGTTAATGTCCCAGCTGGGAAAGATTTCCCTGACCATTTATGCCTAAAGAGAAATCCTTCCTGTGCTTGCATGGGTTTATTACACTTGTACTATTTTGTACGTATACTGACTGACAATGATGCCTATAGTTTACATTGGTCTGAGCTGTGTACAGTTAAAACTGTACTCTAACTGACCAGTCAGACGTAGAACTTGATTATTTGTTATCAGACTGAGTCTTTATCAGACTGATTATTTATGGCACACTTTTGATCATTTATAGGGAAAAGAATGAAGAGTTGATGGTGGCAGCGTCTGGATACCTTGATCCTGAGAAAACACCAGTCCGAGTACGAAATCTCGGTCAGCCAGGAATTTCTCCTCGTCGTAGGGCTAGAAGTCCTGAAGTCACAGCATATCACGCCAAGATTGTTCAGAGGCAACAGGCGTAAGTTTTACCCTGATGCCCAGATGGTGCTACATTCTTGTCAGACCCTAAATATAGTCTCCATAATGGGTTTTTAGCTCACCTGCCCGAAGGGCAAGTGAGCTTATGTCGTGGTGCGGCGTCCGTCCGTCCGTCCTCGTCCGCCAACTTTTCCTTTAAACAATTCTTCTGAAGAACGGATAGGCCTAGAGTCATGATATTTGGCTGAAAGCTTTGTTGGTAGGAGCCCTACAAAGTTTGAGAACGAAAATGACCTTGACCTACTTTAAAGGTCACAGGGACTCAAAAACTTCAAACAACTTCTTCTGAAGAACTAAAAGGTATAGAATCTTCATATTTGGCTGATGGCTTCCTGGGATGAAGCTTAACAAAGTTTGAGAATGAAAATGACTTTGACCTACTTTCAAGGTCACAGGGGTCAAATGTGTCAAACACTTCAAACAACTTCTTCTGAAGAACTGAAAGGTATAGAATCTTTATATTTGGCTGGTGGCTTCCTGGCATAGAGCCCAACAAAGTTTGTGAATGAAAATAAGTTTGACCTACTTTCAAGGTCACAGGGGTCAAATATGTCAAAAACTTCAAACGACTTCTTCTGAAGAACTAAAAGGTATAGAATCTTCATATTTGGCTGATGGCTTCCTGGGATGAAGCTTAACAAAGTTTGAGAATGAAAATGACTTTGACCTACTTTCAAGGTCACAGGGGTCAAATGTGTCAAACACTTCAAACAACTTCTTCTGAAGAACTGAAAGGTATAGAATCTTTATATTTGGCTGGTGGCTTCCTGGCATAGAGCCCAACAAAGTTTGTGAATGAAAATAAGTTTGACCTACTTTCAAGGTCACAGGGGTCAAATATGTCAAAAACTTCAAACGACTTCTTCTGAAGAACTAAAAGGTTTAGAATCGTCATATTTGGCTGATTGGTTCCTGAGATGGAGCCCAACAAAGTTTGAGAATGAAAATTACCTTGTTCTACTTTCAAGGTCAAAGGGGTCAAATGTTTCAAAAGCTTCAAATTAATTCTTCTGAAGAACTGAGAGGTATAGAATCTTTATATTTGGCTTGTAGCTTCCTAGGAAAGAGCCCAACAAAGTTTGAGAATGAAAATGACTTTTACCTACTTTTAAGGTCACATGAGGCAGATATGTCAAACACTTCAAATGACTTCTTCTGAAGAACTGAGAGCTATAGAATCTTTATATTTGATTGATGGCTTGCTGGGATAGAGCCCGACAAAGTTTGAGGAAGAAAATGATCTTGACCTTCTTTCAAGGTCACAGAGGTCAACAACATTTTAATGGATTTGTTCTTAAGAACTAAACGGAATGAATTCATAAGATTTGGCTGGTAGCTTTTGGAATAGAGCTTACCAATTTGAGAAGGAAAATGACATTGACCTACTTACAAGGTCACAGGGAAAAATAGGGCACGCAACTTCGGAAGAATCAAAAAAAATAGAATCTTGTAATTATATTTTGCTGGGAGTTTCAACAGATGGGGCCAACAAAGTTTGTGAGGGAAATCTTTTAAGTGCAATGTAATATTTAATGAGAATATTTTGCTAGGACTGCTTAAATATTCAGGTGAGCGATACAGGCCCTCTTGGGCTTCTTGTTTATATTGGTCAGACCCTGAAGTTTTATCCCGATAGTGCTACATTCTGGTCAGAACCTTAAGTTTTACCCTGATGGTGCTACATTCTGGTCAGAACCTTAAGTTTTACCCTGAGGGTGCTACATTCTGGTCAGAACCTTAAGTTTTAGCCTAATTGTGTAATGCTATTGGTCAGATTAATTAATGGCTAAAGGTTGCTTTTAACTCAAATATGAAAATCAAAATGCATATGGCCCCTAGCAGGGGCAGGTGACTGTCAAGAAATTTCTTGAAAGTATAAAATGAAAACATCAATGAACCGAAGCTACAAAATTTTAAGTAATTGCTTTGGCAGTTTTCAACAAAGAATTCTGACATCTGACAAATATTGAAACAACTAAAACAGATAAGTTGCATATTCTGAAGTATATATCAATTGGTAACCATGACAATTACAGGGGTCAGGGAAGTGGATATGATCCGTCAGGAGACTTTGGATTGGGAGGGGGTGTGGCGTTTGGAGCAGATGCTTCAGCACCAAAGGGGCGTCGGCGAGATCAAGGGGGATATGAGCCGTCGGCTTACTTAGACGGAGGAGGATTTGACACCAATCTGTTGGAGCCACGTAGACCCAAGGGTTTAGCACTTCCTCCAGGACTACAGTATCAACCCTCGTAAGTACTGTCTCACTATTAACATTATAATACAGATAATACATCATCTAGCTGTCAGGCCTGGGCCATCAAATATTATAGATTTTTTTTTAATATTCATTAATGTTAGTTCATCTTAAAGTGTTGAAGAAAAAATAATATGAAAATGTCAATATACAAAGTTCTTTACAAGTTGGACATAGGACAAATTAGCATTATACTGTTGAAACACTATCAGGCTGGATACATATCGGGTTTGATTAATTACTGAACACCATGTACAATTTTACCAAGGTTGACAGTATTTAACATCTCCTGGTCATGTTCGGCTGGTTTCACCACACGTAGCCACAATTATTTTTGTTATCAACGACCAGGACTTCAACGCTTTATAAAGTAGTGAAACAAGCTGAAGATGGCTTAAGTTGTCAGATAGATAGGATACAATGAATACCACATGGGTTAATGCGCTCAGAAAAAAAACAGGCATTGATAACTAAGTTTCAGCCTATGGTATGTATTTTCTTCATTTCCTTCATTGCCTTCATACATTAGGCCTATCCTAGAAATAAAGGAAGGTGTTGAGAAAGAACTGAGAGGTTTAATATTTTCTTTCTGTATATACTTGACAAAACATTTAAACCTGTAGGTTTGCTGCTCTGGACCCCGACACAGGCGTACCTAGGTATATATATACTGAGTTATCTCCCCTTGCACTCACGTCCAAGTGAACTCTGGGTAACGAATGCTGTGACAGTTTGTCAATAAACACTAATGTACGACATCTCTAATGTAGAGTTTGAGAACAGGTGCTTACTGTTTATTGTGTGATCTTGGTTGGTGTTTCAGTTAGTAAAAATAATACTTCAAAGTAGTTTCAAAACATTTCCTTAACATATAGATGAACAGTTAAAATACACTTACCAAATTAATGCTAAACATCTCTCTGCTTTTTCGGTAACTTACGCCAAGTAACCTGATGCTGTTTGTTGTCTGTTAATATTTTAAGTTTATCACTTTTCAAAAACTACACATATAGCCGTGGGTCATCATGTTTGACCTTTAGCTAGGTAGGATGAAGGTCAAGGTCACAAGGATAAAATATATGTAAGAAACATAAGGTCAAAAATTGAATGTTTTGAACTTTTTTCTCTAACAATTATACTTTTGTGAAAATTTAAGCACATAACTAATACGGTTATATGAATTGTTCTTTACACGAGCTAAAATTTCTCATAAAAAAAAAAAGTAAAAACAAGATTTGAACTGATATTGTTAACTGATAAGTTAAAAGGAAAAAAACAGATTATAAATTCAGAAATATTAGCACACTTCTATAGGAAAGCATATAGAAACAATGATCTATTTTTACACCAATATCCTACTATGCCTGTGATAATGATGAGCTATGACAAACTGACAGAAATTACGATAGAGGAACTGATCATTTAGCACAAGCAGGTACAGGTGTGGGCTGCATGGAAGACACACCGGACGCTTTTATTGCATGACAGCATTTTAAGTTTGCATTGCATGCTGATTGATTGTGATCACAAGGAACAGTTGGAATCATCATGTTTATTTAGTATTTTACTGTTACAGCAGACAACATTGATATTTTGAGAGTTATTGATTTAATTGGTGATGTGAAGTTAGGAACTTCGCCAGTGATTCTTACAGTGGTATTTGTGGGGATTGGAAGTCTGTGTAATAAACATCCAATTTATATCTAAGTCCTTCACTTTATAAATCATATATAAAATTTAAAAAAAATATATCTTCAAAATTTGTAGGATGAAGGAAGTGTATACTTGGTTTTGTTTATGAAATTTTGTATATTTTTAAGGCTAAGAAAGAAACAAACAAAAGCAAGTACAAGACAAAAGTAGAATAAATCTGCCTATAACAATGATACATTGATAACACCTTTCCTGCACGATTACACTTTATGACTGTCGTGGGATTATTTTATGTCCAAGTATGTGCCACAATTTCAACTGCAGAGTACATTATATCACATATCATCTGTTACTTAATTCTTCTAAATCTGCATATGTTTCTTTACTACTGTAGCCACGATCTCTATAACAATTTGTACCATACATTGATTAATTACTAGTAGGAAACCTTGTATACTTATACACTTGTGCCTTTCAAAAAAGTATATCCGGAAAAAAAAAGAATTTTGAAAAAATCTCTTATAACTTTCTGTTTAGAGTAGAACTTTTCTTTTCAATGCTTAAAATAAATATTTAGGTTTATGTAAATTCTTTATTCATATTCCATGAATTCACATACGCTTATATCTATACATCGCAATGATAGGATGTAATTCAGTACTGAGGGGGGAAAATACCACTTTTACGCCAGATTTTGACCAATTGCAAACTCTAGATGACTGGGCCCCAACCAAAAAAACAAATAATCATTTCTCAGAAAAACATAGAATTACCATAGGTAATCCATGGTTAACTTGGTTTGACCAAACCAATCTGTAACAACAGATGCATTAAAAAATTGTTTGGATGCTTCAATCTTCAAACTATTTGAGTTATGAGAAGTTTGTGTTGGCAATGCTTAAAAATGTATGTTAAATTGTACAACATTATGTTAAGTTGTGTTTAATTCTGCACTGCTTTATTTAATGTGAGGTTAGTGAAATGTCTACAACATAAACATTGATAGAGAGTCTGACAAACGTTGTACGTAGTATGTGTCGTGTATAGGTACTGTAGGTATTGTAGTTACGTGTCGTGTATAGGTACTGTAGGTATTGTAGTTACGTGTCGTGTATAGGTACTGTAGGTATTGTAGTTACGTGTCGTGTATAGGTACTGTAGGTATTGTAGTTACGTGTCGTGTATAGGTACTGTAGGTATTGTAGTTACGTGTCGTGTATAGGTACTGTAGGTATTGTAGTTACGTGTCGTGTATAGGTACTGTAGGTATTGTAGTTACGTGTCGTGTATAGGTACTGTAGGTATTGTAGTTACGTGTCGTGTATAGGTACTGTAGGTATTGTAGTTACGTGTCGTGTATAGGTACTGTAGGTATTGTAGTTACGTGTCGTGTATAGGTACTGTAGGTATTGTAGTTACGTGTCGTGTATAGGTACTGTAGGTATTGTAGTTACGTGTCGGGTATAGGTACTGTAGGTATTGTAGTTACGTGTCGGGTATAGGTACTGTAGGTATTGTAGTTACGTGTCGGGTATAGGTACTGTAGGTTTATACACAACAAAACAAAAGTAATTATAGTTCAAGGAAATTTATTAAGGTTCGAAACTAGTGACTTGTTCAGTTATAAAAACTTGAAGATTTATTATTTTGGCATTCTTGGAGGCTGCTCATAAGTAATTTAAACTACTCAACATAATATGACCTAAAACAAAGTACTTGACATACAAAATACATATTAATACTAACTCATCGAGCGATCTAGACACGAGGCAGGCGACCCTGCTGTGTAAGACATGTAGCCTAGCGAGCGATCCCACTAGGCGTGTGAATACATCAGCAAGCGTGAGTGTAAGTACATGGCTCAGGAGGCAACCCCACTCGCAGGTATTTAAGGCAATACGTGACTAACAGGGGGCTACGTCTGCAGGTACAAAGACTCACTCTTGTACAGACAAAAGAGGTGGAGTAGCAGTAGTCCACCAGATACTGTAGGTATTGTAGTTACGTGTCGTGTATAGGTACTGTAGGTATTGTAGTTACGTGTCGTGTATAGGTACTGTAGGTATTGTAGTTACGTGTCGTGTATAGGTACTGTAGGTATTGTAGTTACGTGTCGGGTATAGGTACTGTAGGTATTGTAGTTACGTGTCGGGTATAGGTACTGTAGGTATTGTAGCATGTCTGGAAGTTCACAACTTTGGTTCTAACTGTATTAACAGAAATGCTTGGCCTTTTTTTTGTTGTTTTTTTGCTTACCTTGGATTTTAATTTTGCTAAAAAGGAAGTCAAGCAGTAGAAACTATTTGTAAGTATTTGTATGTAGGTTGAAGTAAGTGTCGAGTTTGTAAGATGATTTTTCAGGTTTTGGAGAAATGCTATAAGCTTAAATATTAGGTAAATGATATATTTATCAATAACGGATGTTTAATTAGGTGAATTATTGGTTATGTGTACCTGATAAAGATATATACTGACCAAGACAAAGTTGAGGTCAATATGAATTTTCAGGTTGATATAACCACATATTCATTAAAATAAAGCCCATTATTTTTATACTACTTATACTAGGAATGAAAATATGCCGTTTTTATCATTAAACAAGATGGATGTAAGGTGATCCTCACAAGAAAAATGGTGCATTTGACAGAGAATATCAATATAAATCTACCCCTCCAACATGGTTATAATTTAACCTATAAGGTTGTTGGGAAAAGTCATTTTATTTAGTATTGAGGTATAATTAACTGTCAGTTTAGTGAAAATATGATGAATATATATATTTCTGATTTTCTTCCGATATTGGTCGGATTAGCTGGAATATAAAGTCCTCTTAAGAGTCTTAAATTGTTGCTGCAAAAAAAAAAAAAACTTTATCATGTGGTCAGATTTAAAGTAAAAACACACTCTTATACAAAAAAAAGGAAAATCACTTAATTTTTAAAAAGAAAAAAGAAAATTTTAAATAAAAATTGAATAATGTGCAGCATGTACATTGTATATTTGTTTTGATGACAGAAATTGAAATATGGTCCATTTGTAGTATGAACGCATGTGTGTGCAAAAAACGAAGACATAACAGTGTTACATAGGATACTCTGAATCTGTACACTTTTGTGTTTGCCTTACAGTACCTACATCACGGGCCAGGACAGCATCGGCGGTCTCAACGCTCACAGCTCTATAGACGACGCCTACAGGTTCTACGGCATGAGGAATCCACTCGACCCCGAACCCGCGGGTCTGTACACAAACTTTTGTGATAACTGTAGTGTCTATAAATTACTGGAAGCATACAAACACAGAATGAATTCAAAAGAAATATCTTATTTAATAAAACATTAACAAAACAAATTAAAAATGTACATGTACTTGTGAATATCTAAATTTGATAGGTGTCAATTGGATAAATGTTTTTTTCTTTTATAAAAGACCTTTTAAGATTAACATGTGATTTCTTGGAACATTTTTTTAAAGGCGGAGGAACTGGTGTACCCCCTCTGAATCTTGGAGGGGACAATCAAGCACCTCGAGGACGCTCTCCGAGGGTCACCTTCGATGACAGGTAAGGCTTGAAACATGTACATAGAGACAAAGGCAATCGGGACCTACAAGGGTGAATGTAGACCCCTTAGTGTCAGGCAATCGGGACCTACAAGGGTGAATGTAGACCCCGTAGTGTCAGGCAACCAGGACCTACAAGGGTAAATGTAGACCCCTTAATGTCAGGCAATCAGGACCTACAAGGGGGAATGTAGACCCCTTAGTGTCAGGCAATCGGGACTTACAAGGGTGAATGTAGACCCCCTAGTCTCAGGCAATCAGGACCTACAAGGGTGAATGTAGACCCCTTAGTGTCGGGCAATCAGGACCTACAAGGGTGAATGTAGACCCCCTAGTGTCAGGCAATCAGGACCGACAAGGGTGAATGTAGACCCCTTAGTGTCAGGCAACCAGGACCTACAAGGGTAAATGTAGACCCCTTAATGTCAGGCAATCAGGACCTACAAGGGTGAATGTAGACCCCTTAGTGTCAGGCAACCAGGACCTACAAGGGTGAATGTAGACCCCTAAATGTCAGGCAATCAGGACCTACAAGGGTGAATGTAGACCCCTTAGTGTCGGAAATGGACAGCAGTATCGGATGGATTAAATTTTAAACTTCAGAAAATAAGAAAAAAATAGTGAAAATAAATGTGTGCACCAGTGCTAATTAATCATTTCAAGATGATGGTTCTATTGAGGAACTACTTTTTTGAGGGGTTTATTTTGGGCTAAGTTTAGCCTTTTCCTTTTGTCGGTCAAATCACTATGATTTCCTAAAATAATTGCAAAAGTAAAACAAAAAACAAAACCAAAAAACTCATAATTCTATAGTTTGAATATAATTCAGCAAAACAAATACGAATGTAATAGTACACATTCCATGGTGAATCTTAAGGCTAATGCTATTTATCACATAAGGTACTGTGTTATCCAATGAATATAACTATTTATCACATAAGGTACTGTGTTATCCAGTGAATATACCCATGTCATATTTTTTTGCGTATTAACCCATGTAATATGACCTATCAGCCCTGTGATTGGTTGTAAGTTTCAATTGTTTCAATTGTGACGTCACGCCAAGGACAAGTACATGACGTCACAGACTTATGCACTGGAGTCAAAATGGCGGCTTTTTACATTTCAAGGTTGCATGAAAATTGTCGTTTTACACAAATAAATGCTACAAATCTTGATTATGTGATAAAAAGGATCTTATACTTGTTTTCATTTCATATGAAATTTTTGAAACTCATCTCAAATATTTCATTTAGCTCGCCAGAGGTCGCTAAATTGAAAAATTCTTAGACTCGTTTCATATATCTCACATGAAATGGAAACTTGTGTAGGATCCTATATGTATACCCCACGTTATGGCGTTACTGATTTTCTGGTCCTGTTTTGTGGTTTCAGTCACCGAGGAATCCTGAAAGATAGGTAACTTTTACGACAAAGCTATTTTATCATCAGATACTTTCAGTTTGTTCTACCATTTCTGTTCTTGCACAGTAAGAGATGTCATGTATAACAGAACCATTTACTTACTGGTATTATCCTAAGTTCTGACACGGAACTCGACATAATCATGTTGCTCCATACTTACACTTTACATTGTGATTTATATAATTGTTTCCCATTATTTTTATGCTTATGATCGGTGAATAAAACTACACATGAAAACGTGTGAAATTTAATTTGCTTCTATTGTATATTTCTTACAAGTTTTAAATTTTTGGACAGAATGTAACTAAGTTGTTGTGAATAAAGTCTGTTACAAACATTGATTTGATTGCAGACTGAGTGTTAATGTAGACAGATAGTACCGTTAGAAACTTGGTCAAACCGATGTATATTTTATGGTTCTTTTGTATTTGATGACATTTCTTTTATGTGAAGCAAAGATTTGTTTTGTTTGCCCTGGAGTTGGATGTGCTATCCTATTGATTACATGGTGTACAGGTCTGGAGAACCTTATACCATGTAATCCATTAGTTTACATCTACTGGTTTGTGTCTTGGAACTTCTATCATTGTTAGTGTGTGTCAATAATGGTATAAGGTGTAGATTCTTAAGTCTTTAGGGTTTAGGTTAATTGTTAGGGTTTAGTAAAAATTGATGCGGAATTTATCGTTTTCCAAATTAGTCCCTTAAAATCCCCAACGTGAACTCCATGAATACCTTGATAGAAGAATTCGGCAAAATTGACTTACATTGTAATATAATGATCATCTAATCCTCATTGTAACGTGTGTGACTTCTAAGGTAATGTAATTTTATGGCAAAATCCATAGCACCATAATAATCATGTGGTTCTGTGGCAACTTGTTGTGTGGCATCTATAACAGCATGATAACTGTGTGGTTTCCATGGCAACTTATTGTGTGGCATCCATGGCAACATAATTTGACAACATCTCTATCAACTGACCGCCATGATATCATCTTGCTTATGATACCTTTGTACAGTTGGCTTCTGTATATGTAACATATATGTTAACACCTATTTTTGGATGAAATTAGTCTCCAAATCGACCAAATCATAATCTGATTCATTTCCAATTGAAACTACAGTTTGATACCCCAGACTGTGAAATGTTACCTCTGACTACACAATGTTACCCCTGACTACACAATGTTACCTACAGAATGTAACCTCTGACTACAGAATGTTACCCCTGACAAATGCAACACAATGTTGCCTACAGAATGTTACCCCTGACTACAGAGTGTGAACCAATTTCTACACAATGTTACCTACAAAATTTTACCTCTGTCTACAGAATGTTACCCCAGACTAAACTATGTTACCTACATAATGTTACCCCTAACTACAGAATGTTACCCCAGACTAAACAATGTTACCTACATAATGTTATCCTGACTACTGAATGTTACCTTTGACTACAGAATGTTACCCTGACTACAGAATGTTACCCTGACTACAGAATGCTACCTTTGACTACAGAGTGTAACCCAAAACTACAGAATGTTACCCTGACTACAGAATGTTACGTTTGACTACAGAATGTCACCCTGACTACAGAATGTTACCTTTGACTACAGAATGTTACCCTGACTACAAAATTTACCCTGACTACAGAATGTTACCCTGACTACAAAATGTTACCCTGACTACAGAATGTTACCCTGACTACAGAATGTTACCTTTGACTACAGAAAGCTACCTTTGACTACTGAATGTTACTCTGAACTACAGAATGTTACCCTGACTACAGAATGTTACCCTGACTACAAAATGTTACCCTGACCACAGAATGTTACCCTGACTACAGAATGTTACCTTTGACTACAGAAAGCTACCTTTGACTATTGAATGTTACTCTGAACTACAGGTCAATAAATTGTTGGAACTACTCTCACATTTCGATCCAAATAACTTTATATTCATGATTGGTACATCATGTAGCTGCACACCTGATATTTATAGTTTGGTTTCGACCTTTTTCCCCAAAAGTTACTGCCCTTTCTTGACTTCTCAATTCAAGACCTGCCTGGACATATTTTCCAAATAACCAATTACAATGAAACATGAACATGAACTTACAAATAAAAAATGCATTGTAAGGCAGAAATTTACCGGAGGTGATGGGAGAGCTACTTTTAATCTTTAATCTAAGCTAAAGTCCATGTTTGAAGTCTGTTAAACAAGCATCACTAATGCTTTATCTGCAGTTATCACTTGATGAAGTTGTACATAAGAACAATTTAATTAGGCTGATTTCTTATCTATACTAACCCACCCTGAAGGATACCAACTGATGTTTGTGTATAAATGGTGAATCTGAAGAAAGAAATCTTTTATCAGTACCGTCTATTACACTTTTCTCCTGGACTTGCTTTTTGCAATTTATCAATTTCTGTATACCTAACTTAACAAAAAACTTGTCCAAACATATTTTTTCTTATACATTGCTGTAAACATATCTTTATTTTTTATAAATGGGAATTTTGTTTTCCATTGTAACTTTTGCTAAGTTTATACCCGTATGTTTTCCTGAAAGGAGTTATAAAATCTTGCTAATAATCCAAAAGTAATCACCAAAACGCGAGTCCAAAAGATTAAGCAAAATAGACAGTAACTCCATGTACTCTTGTATTTTTTCTAAACAAGTTCATCTGTCAGTAAAAAAATGAAAACGAAAGTAATAAATGATATCCTAGTTGATTGTAGTGTAAGGTGTGGTTAGATCTATGATATTAGAGATTCTGGTATTGGTGGATTGTGTTGATGTGTGTAGTAATACGTAGACTGTACAGTGAATTATCTGTGTTAGGCTGTGTTGGTGTTGTTCATATTCTGTAGTTTATATAGCTCTGATATATCTGTAAATTTCTGTGGACCAGTGCCCGGCGACCGTCTCGACACAGAAGTCCTGGCCGAACAACGCCCTACCAATTTGATGCTGACCAAGAGGACCGCAGCACCACAAATATGAACAAGCGAGAGTATGCTAACGACCTAGCTCGACAGGTAATGTCTCGTCATGTCAAATGCTCTTATCTTTGTGCAACTTTCATAAACAATAAGGATATAATACATTTATCACTCGACTTGTGTAAAATGTTGAAGATAATGTGGATCTAGTCTAGTTTACTCATTCACCCCTGAAATTTCATAATGAACTATTCCAACCTTTGAATTGGAAGAGCTTAAATGTGTCTTTAGGGGTGAATGAGTTAAGACTTAGTTTCATTGTTAACCTTCCAAAGTAGAGACAGAAAAGCTTTGTAGTAGAATAGGTTGTTAATAATAATCTAGCCAAGATTTCATTTATGAGTTAAATCACCCAGATAGAGACAGAGAAGTTTATTTGTTGACAATAAGGTTGCTAGTTTGACTGTTGACATATAGATTGCTAGTTTGAATGTTGACATATAGATTGCTAGTTTTACTGTTGACATATAGATTGTTAGTTTGACTGTTGATATATAGTTTGCTAGTTTGACTGTTGACATATAGATTGCTAGTTTGACTGTTGACATATAAATTGCTAGTTTGACTGTTGACATATAGATTGCTAGTTTGAATGTTGACATAGATTGCTAGTTTGACTGTTGACATATAGATTGCTAGTTTGACTGTTAACATATAGATGGCTAGTCTGACTGTTGACATATAGATGGCTAGTTTGACTGTTGACATATAGATTGCTAGTTTGACTGTTGACATACAGATTGCTAGTTTGACTGTTGACATATAGATTGATAGTTTGACTGTTGACATATAGATTGCTAGTTTGATTGTTGACATATAGATTGCTAATTTGAATGTTGACATATATATTGTTAGTTTGACTGTTGACATAGATTGCTAGTTTGACTGTTGACATATAGATTGATAGTTTGACTGTTGACATATAGATTGCTAGTTTGACTGTTGACATAAAGATTGCTAGTTTGAATGTTGACACAAAGATTGCTAGTTTAAATGTTGACATATAGATTGCTAGTTTGACTGTTGACATAAAGATTGCTAGTTTGATTGTTGACAAAAAGGTTATTTTGTTGATAGCACTTAAGCCTACCGGTGTCTTACTTAATTTGAAGTAAATTTTCACAATTCTTGTTATAAGCCATTTTTGTTCATGAACAGTACAATATCACCACCACCGTTCTGGAGTAACTTTCTCACTGATTCTTATGGATCTCTTTCAGATGGAGTTAGACAAAATGAAGAGAGAAAGGGCAAAACAAGAAAATATGAGGTAAGTTCACTGACCTTGAATATAAATAAGTCAAGGTCATTCATTTGAACAAACTTGGTAGCCCTTCATAAACATATCACTTTATATTTTTCTGCGAAATGCAGTTTATGCACAACATTGTAAAGAATTCAGTGATAACAGATCATATGCATGCAGAAGCGTTGTGAAATTCAATTCCATATAATGACATTTTATGTGAAATCAATGTGATGGTATAACACATTTGAAATTCAGTTCTATTGTGTTGCATTAAATGCCAAAATCCATTTTTTAGCATGGCATTATATAAAATTCAAACGTATAGTATGAGATTATATATAAACAAATTTAAGTGTCCAATTTCCTTTGAATTGTTCAAATAACATATGTTTAAACTAACTAAACTTAACTATAAAATTCACTTTTATAGTGTGGAATTATAATTGAAATTCATTGTGTCAGGTACCGGTATTGTCTTTATCTCCGTCTGTGTCAGGTATTGTCTTTATCTCCATCTGTGTCAGGTATTGTCTTTATCTCCGTCTGTGTCAGGTATTGACTTTATCTCCCTTTGTGACAGGTATTGTCTTTATCTCCGTCTGTGTCAGGTATTGTCTTTATCTCCGTCTGTGTCAGGTATTGACTTTATCTCCGTCTGTGACAGGTATGAGAAGAAGATTGAAGAAGACATGCTGAACTATAACCCCTTTGGTCGGTCTGGAGGTGGGGCTCCTAACCTCGACGCCAAGGGACAGCCAATAGGTAAGTCGGTCAGGAGGTGGGGCTCCTAACCTGGACGCCACGGGTCAGCCAATAGGTAAGTCGGTCAGGAGGTGGGGCTTCTAACCTGAACGCCAAGGGTCAGCCAATAGGAAAGTCGGTCTGGAGGGGGGGCTCCTAACCTCGACGCCAAGGGTCAGCCAATAGGGAAGTCGGTCTGGAGGTGGGGCTTCTAACCTGAACGCCAAGGGTCAGCCAATAGGAAAGTCGGTCTGGAGGGGGGGCTCCTAGCCTGGACGCCAAGGGTCAGCCAATAGGTAAGTCGGTCAGGAGGTGGGGCTTCTAACCTGGACGCCAAGGGTCAGCCAATAGGTTAGTCGGTCTGGAGGTGGGGCTCCTAACCTGGACGCCACGGGTCAGCCAATAGGTAAGTCAGTCTGGAGGTGGGGCTCCTAACCTTGACGCCAAGGGTCAGCCAATAGGTAAGTCGATCTGGAGGTGGGGCTCCTAACCTCGACGCCAAGGGTCAGCCAATAGGTAAGTCGGTCTGGAGGTGAGGCTCAGCCAATAGGTAACTCGGTCTGAAGGTGGGGCTCCTAACCTTGATGCCAAGGGTCAGCCAATATGTAAGTATAAAACACATCTGTGACTCAACAAAACTTGGTAGGGCAGATATTGACAGCTGTGACTCGTAAAATGTCAGGTAAAAAAGTATAGAAGTACTCGTTTGATGTTCAGCAGGACAGATACGAACAGCCGTGCCTTGTAAAATGTCAAGTAAAAATAGACAGGTGTGTCTCGTCAGATGTTCAATAAGACAGATATTGACAGCTGTGACTCGTAAAATGTCAGGTAAAATAAATATTGATAGCTGTGACTCGTAAAATGTCAGGTAAAATAAATATTGATAGCTGTGACTGAGGTTGAAAGAAATATAGACAGCTACGACTTGTCAGACATTAGGTAAGACAAATGCATGATACATAACACTGTTATTTTACATCAGACATCGTCTGACACAGATTTAGAATCTGGAAATTGCTGATACAAGTATGACACTGCTTACACTATAAACAAAAACAAAGTACAATTCTATAAAAGTTGCACTATCATGGAGTTTATAAAATTAAATTGCAGCTGACCTTCGACAAATGAAGAGGAGAGTTGATGATCCTTCATACTCCCCAACTCCTCGTGAGTCGCCCCGCTTCAGGGCACCAGTATCTCCCAAAGATGACCTCATACCTCCTCCTCCCGGCCAGATCAACGCAGAGGGAGAGTCCACATATGCTCTTGGTGGTCACGGAATTTTTGGAAATCCTAGAGTACGTGAAATCTGCATTTAATATATCTGTCTTGTTTTGGCAATTACAACTCTTTAAATTTCATAGTAAATTTAAGTTGGAAATAACGAATTAAAAAAAAAAATACTTACAATAGAATACATTTTTGTCTCGCCTGCGACGGAGTTGAAATTCAGTTATTGTTCGATTTCAATCAAATTTGGTAAGTACATGTATTTTGGCACTGCGAACTCAACCGCGGCATCCGTTTTCTGATCTGACAATCTTCGTATACTGGCTTCTGCATGATTGGTCGAAATTCACATATATTTTAATTTTGCTCAAATTTGGTATGTACATGACTTCCGTTCCCCTATTTACCTTTGTTTTTCTGAATGCGCGGTTAGTTTGGGGGACATGGCCAGCTCCCATTACAATTAGCACTTGTGCCTTTTATACCTTCATGTTGATGTAATGCCAAACTTGTTTATAAAATATAAAATTCCGAACTTTGGCTCAAACTTACAATGCTTGACACATTGAATCTTATGCTCAAAGCGGGAACAGGCGAGATGTATAATTACGCGTGATTCTTGTTTAAACAAATGTTACAATCAATATAAAA
The DNA here is from genome assembly GCF_002113885.1 of Mizuhopecten yessoensis. Lineage (NCBI taxonomy): Eukaryota > Metazoa > Mollusca > Bivalvia > Pectinida > Pectinidae > Mizuhopecten > Mizuhopecten yessoensis. The sequence goes on from NW_018404373.1 coordinate 507,589, forward strand.
CAAATGAAATAACTATTGAATGGTCTTTTGATAGGTACCTTTAGTATAAATACAGAACAACTTTATTTTATGAAGAGCAATATTTATAGCAATTTCAAAAAGACAGTTTTAAATTAGATTCGGCTTTTTTAGTGAGATCTTGTTTACTTTACAACATATTTAGTCTTGTTAAACAAGTTTGTTACTTAATGTAATTTTTTAATATTTCATGCTTGGTTTTCAGACGGAGGAGGAGAAATCTAAAGCAGACAAATACAAGGATGACTTGAGGCTACAGGTATTTTGTCTAACACTTCAAAAAGTACAGGCTACATACGGTGGAACCTTATAGATTCATAATTCTTTTAAATATATGAAAACAGAATATATTTTGGTTTTTGTCCTTAGAGGATCATGCTGAATTAAGTTATAAGTTTACAAGTTAAGTTATAATCAATATCTAATAGGGAAAAAATGCTCAATGGGGTCCAGGGGCATGCCCCATGGACAATTTTGAATTTAGAAATCTCTGTGGTGCATTCTAGGTTTAAAATATAGCTTTTCAATTCTGCTGAAATATTACATAAATTTACAAGACATCTAATGGCCTGACGGCATAGCTGGTGGAAAACCTACCTAAATGATTATTTACAAAAAATATATACAAATACTGCAACACATGTTTAAAAAACATAAATCAGATTTGAACATTTGACTTTACAAATGGTAATTAAGCTATACAGCCCGATTCTGGAGGATTCTTACACATGGCCACGTTTACGCTAAACATTGGAAGTGTCTTATTCTCCACCTTATGTTCGTCAATTTTTATGACCATGGTTCAACTGTATTGTTCAGACACCTGAGGAAATTGAAAATTTCAGGTTAATTTGAATTTACCTGGATGGTCAGTTTTCCAGTAATATCAATCAATATGATCAAGCACTATCATGTTTTGCACAAAGCTTTTTACACCTGTTGGCAGATATTAGAAAAGAAACGACACGATCAGTTAATAAAAGAACAAGAAAAAATAGAGGAGGAAAAGGAAAACCGCCGACTGGAAGAACAGCGACAAAGAATACAGAGGGACTTTGATGAGGAACAGAGAAAAAAACGAGATAAAGAGGAAGAGGTAACACTGATGTCTATACATAACTCAGCATGGGATGGATCAAGTCAAAACGTGACTGAAGTTCGCGTCGAAAATCAACATTTTCCCCCCCAAAAAATCCATTTTTTCCCGTTTTTTTTATTAATGCTTTTTCCTAAATTAATAGATGTTTTAAAATCTGCAATGATAATCCATATTTATTTTATTCACAAAATTTATTCCCAAATAGAATTCAAATACATTTGTAGAAAAACTGATTATAGTTAAATACCAATAGGTATAGTCAATATCAAACAAAAAACCCAGGATCCCGTAGAAACTTTTAAGATGCTTTTTAGGTGTATAGATAGATTTTGTAGATAGATTGAGTAGAAAATCATCAACGTCTTACAGGAAATTCCTTTTCAATTGTTTGGGGAATTATTCGGTCCTTGAATTTCTTTGATCAGAATCGCAGAAAACAGGAGGAACTCATAAGGAAAAACGAAGAAAAGAGACGAGAGGCGGAGCGGTCTAAACGAGAAAAGGCTGAGATTCGTCAGAGAGATAGGGAGAGGGAATTAGATGACCAGACGAGATTTGAGTCGGTAGGTCTGAAGAAACACTGTCGTTTGTAGAATAGTATTGCTGGTGTTCGGTATTGAACATTGAGATTTAAAATCATGACAGATTCTGTATGGACATTAAAAATTGTATCATTCATATTATTAAATCACATTCAAAATTTCAACAAGTTAGAAGTGTTTTTACATATCCAACTTTAATGACAACAGATCGGACAAATACTCTGCAAGGAAACTATAGTAGTTAGACTCTATCATTCCCATTCCTAAGCATTCATACTTACAAGGCTAGATATACAGTGCTGCTAGTAGTATAGTGTATTTCATATATTTACATCCTTCGGCTCTTTGTGTTTTCTGTTTTAAATTCAAATTACTGTTACAGTAAGATAATGTATTTGAATTGCTGTTTATATAATTATGGTATCATGTTTTAATGGGAATACACACTTTTAAGATTTGACTATAATGTCAAGTAGAGGATGTGTTGTATTTTTATTGGAAAACTCAATTAAAAAGAACATGATGAAACCTTATATTTTAAGTTCTGCTTTCTCAGTTTTTGTCTTTGTCCATCTAATTGGTGTGCAATTTTTCTAGTTTCAACAAAATCTACTTTTCATTCATCAGAGGTCATCATGATATTATAAAAAAAAAATGGAAAACATGTAAAGAGAACAGGGAGAGTAATAAACACTGCACAGACCTAGTCTGTCAGTCATTCCTCTAGATAACTTGTAGATAGTGCCATCATGCTTTGTATTATTTTCAGCAACATCGTACTTCATCGCCACCAGTTCCAACACTGCGCAGCAAACTCGCCACAACAGACGGAGAACCGGTAAAGTCTACTTTCACTTTACCTATGTTTTATACAGGGTCTAGCAAAGTTTAATTCATATCAGGCATCTATTCAAATTAACCATTATATTGTTGGCCTTAATTGGCTTAAATGACAGTTAACATTTAGATTAATAAAATAGTTGTTCTATAAAAGTTTTCAATCAATTTTTTTATAAAAAAAAAATCCAGTACTTAGGCTGTGACAGCAAAAAAAATACCCATTGTATACAATTTTACATTACTTCTTAAATGATTACTCTTCGAAGTAAAACTGACCTTTTCATATTTATTCATATGACTTTTAATGCTGGCCTTATAATATTGCCCTATGTAGGAGCAAGAAGTTAATATACCGACCTTAGTGGTCCCCGAAAGCCACCTTCCTAGTCGTCCCGTTAGCCGCGAGGAGGTGCTGACCAGGAGTGGGTTCCACCCCCACTATCGTTCAGATTCATCCTTTTTTTCTCCTAAACGAAGTACCGCGGTAAACCCCACACCTTAGATTTCTTGTTTTTAGATTCTACATATTTATGTCGTACTGTTCTTCAAATTTTTCTGTGATGTACATATTTTTTCTACTACTGTACTGACCTGATCAAACATACATAGTACTTGTATCAGGTGTTAGCATGGGACTCTAAATAGTTTGCACATCTTTTATATGATCTACAGTTGATTAGAAAATGCCTGTTTCAGACTGAAATGTGACAGTAAGCGTTATTGGGAAAAACATGTTTTTGTGAGGAATAGATCATTCCAGCTAGGATATGTCACTCCTCAAAATTAGAGAGTTTCTTTTGATATAATTTTAACTTTATTCTAAGGGCTCTGACTTACCAATTAATGTTCTGTAAAACTCAAGTTACTCAACAGATGATTTGTTATTTCTTGAAACTTGATAAAAGGTTTCTTTTAAAAAGAAATCTATGTGCTCAGTGCACCTACTGACTGGTACATGTCCCTTAAAACATATCTCATGTTATATATCCACAGTGTGCATGTCTGGGAATGTACTATATAACATGTTATATATCCACAGTGTGCATGTCTGGGAATGTACTATATAACATGTTATATATTCACAATGTGCATGTCTGGGAATGTACTTTATAACATGTTATATATCCACAGTCGGCATGCCTGGGAATGTACTATATAGGATCAACTGCATGATAAAGTACTATATTTTACTCCACTTCAATTTCAAATGTATGGCAGTTGTATGGTGTGTGGTATATATCCTGTATGATATGGTGTATCAAGTCAAGTCAAGAAATCTTTTTTTATAGTTAGTATCTTATAAGACTTTTACAACCAACTAAAATGATGAGCTAGGGATATATCTTTTAATCAAACAACACTGTGACTGTATATTATATAACCAGTTGTGGAAGTCCAGTATCCTGGTTATTGTCAATAGTGATCAGACTAAACCCCTGACCATAGGCTGTAAAGGTCATTAGTGTCAGACTAAAACCCTGATTATAGCCTGCAAAGGTCATTAGTGTCAAACTAAAACCCTGACTATAGCCTGTAAAGGTCATTAGTGTCAAACTAAAACCCTGACTATAGGCTGTAAATGTCATTAGTGTCAAACTAAAACCCTGACTGTAGGCTGTAAATGTCATTAGTGTCAAACTAAAACCCTGACTATAGGCTGTAAATGTCATTAGTGTCAAACTAAAACCCTGACTAGAGGCTGTAAAGGTCAATAGTGATCAGACTAAAACCCTGACTTTCGGCTGTAAAGGTCAATATTGATCAAAGTTAAACCACAACTTTAGGCTGTAAAGGTCAATAGGGATCAAAATAAATCCCTAACTATCGACCGTAAAGGTCAATAGTGATCAGATTAAATCCCTAACTATCAACTGTAAAAGGTCAATAGTAGTCAAACTAAATCCCTAACTATCGACCGTAAAGGTCCATAGTGATCAGGCTAAAACCTGACTATAGTCTGTAAACATGATTTTTCCAGTAGGATTGTTTACAATGTGTCTGCCATTCCTGGACTGAATATCTGCATGTAATGAATAGTCTTGTTGGTCTTGTGATAATCTTCATGGCAAGTTATGCATGATCTTTTCTTTGGAAAATCTTGATTGACTTTTGCATCCCAGTTCTTTGAGCTCTAGTGTCCTGGTTGACTGTTTGATACTGCATATAACATACATGATTTGAATAAAAACAGACACTGATCCCTCCATTTTATCTCATACAACCCTGTACATAAGCTTTCATATCTAATGAAAGAAAATCAAATGTATCTGTGGCAGATTTTGTAATTTGATGAAAAGATAAAACAAAAAAAACTACTAAATAGAATGTAAATGTACCTCAAGTATGTGCTGCTACAATACCATTGTCAGCTGAGCTGCAGGCAGTGTATGCTTCATCATCCTCATATTCATAGTCAACATCACCATGAGCCATAAAGGAAGTAATGCCGCCTCATTGTAGCATTAATCCACAGTGGTTAGCCCTAGTCCACAGTGGTTAGCCGTAGTCCACAGTGGTTAGCCCCAGTCCACAGTGGTTAGCCGTAGTCCACAGTGGTTAGCTCTAGTCCACAGTGGTTAGCCGTAGTCCACAGTGGTTAGCCCTAGTCCACAGTGGTTAGCGTTAGTCCACAGTGGTTAGCCCTAGTCCACAGTGGTTAGCATTAGTCCACAGTGGTTAGCTGTAGTCCACAGTGGTTAGCCCTAGTCCACAGTGGTTAACGTTAGTCAATAGCCATGTTCATGCTACCTTGCCAACAGAAGTGGATATCATCATGAGTATTAGTTGCTTAGATCATTAAGAACTAGCATTGTTATGAAAGCTTTTATGATTTAATAGTAGGTTAAGATTTTTTTTCACAAACTTTGAACTCTCAATTGATAAAGTAATCCCAGGTTTTGTAGTTTACAGTTGTACCGTTCTAGATTTAAACATGACAGGTGTGACATGCAGAGCAGAAAACCCTTACTGTTGACAGACACCCAGTGTCACGTGGAGCAGGAAAGCCTTACTGTTGACAGACACCCAGTGTCACCTCTGTGTTTGAAGGGGGACCCTGATGTCTTTTTGGTTTTGATGTCTCCTCATACCTTGCAATTGTCTTTTGCATCATCTAGGAGCTCAGATTTTGCCCTTGTATATTGATGCTGCTGTATTATATACATTTTCTACCTTAATATTTCACTTAACAAATGAGGGTTCAAATTTTACCATGTTTAGTCTATTCATATTTATGCACACCTAATTTTACCTGTCACAAACAAATGTATTAATGACACCAAGCTTTGATAGATACCTGTAGGTGTAGTATTTACACTAATCCAAAATTTGCCTAACACAGAAAGGAGAAGGTGAGGACGCTAGGACAGATTCGCCGCCTGTTCCCGCCTCACGGACACAGCAGGAACCAAGGCCACAGCCCAAGGTAACACAGAGGCCACCAACAGTACATAAAGGTCACAGAGTTCACAGGGTCTCTGAGTACAGAAAGGTCACAGAGTGCATACAGGTCATCGAGTACACACGTCACAGAGAAGTTTATCAAGTTCATATCACAACAACAGTCATCATCTTGTGTGGCTATGGCTACGGATAAAATCTATTCAAAGAAGAAAAATCATAAATATTAGTGTAGTATCAAGATTATCTTGTAATAGAAGACAAGTAGAATTGTTTTTCATTTAGAGATGGGACTATATGCTCAACTTTTATCTACTACAGAAATTCACATGTCATGGCTTTTTGATGGTAAGGACACAACCATGACTGTCTCACAAAGATTCTAACACCATCTGTACAATCCCTTTTAGTATGTAGACATTTTATAGTAAATACGTCTTGAACAAAGACCATCAGATATTCATGTACATCACTGAAGCTGGTCAATCTAGCAAACTGCGATTGGCTTGCCACTTCAACCCAAAGATGCTACAATCTACATTATGATAATAGGATGTTTGGCAGGTTATTGACAACAGACCCCAGCTAACAACCTACAACAATTTCCAAACAATATGGAGGAGGCAAAACTGCTGCCTCACAATCAGATTTTGTATTGTATTTATTCAGACAAATTATTTCATTGACATTATGTAGTTTGTGCTTCTATATTCCACTAGTGTTAGACAATACATGTAGACTATAAAAATAACATTATAACTGGTATATCTAGCATGTCCCAGATATATGGTGTTACTCGTGCTTGTCTGATTCCTTTGTGTATCCTATACATGCATGTTGATACCCACTACTAACACAAAATGTCACAGTGCACCACTACATGATGGTTTGTATTGGTTTTAATTCTAACGTTTCCTCATCAACAGGCACGGCCTCCACCAGAACCTGTACAAAGAGCCAACAGTAAGTGTTAAATAGCACTCACTCTGTCTCAGAGAAAAAATTAAAAAATCTGCTTTAAATAGCATTTTGAAAGAATAAACAAGCAGATAAGCATACAATAAAACCATCTATTGTAAATATCAGTACTGTAGTCTATATGGTCTTGTTTGTTTACCAGGTTCGGATGTCCTACGGGAGCTAGCTAACATGAGACAACAGCTGGAGAGTGAGAGGAAGAGAGTGGAGGGTGCCCTCAACAAACAGAGGGTCAGTTCTATAACAGGGTGTTGTTCACTGTATGTACTACATGTACATTATAAAAAACACATTTCCTGGAGACTGATAATGAAGGAAAAATTATATTAAAAAAGACAGTGCTTATTTATTTCATTCAAATTTTATCTTGTTTTAAATGAAGTAGTATCTCTAGGTTTAGCTATACATTAATCAATTCTTTGTCGTTATATTTAATCTCATTTTTCACTTCAGAACGAACCTGAGGTTTTTGACCCCAGATTGGTACAGAGACCTCCACCGTAAGTAGATCAAATTAAGACTTAAGGTTAAATATGCAATTTATTGTTTGTTTAGGCCTTTAAAAGTGCTGCAATTTAATTCATTGCTTGTAAAGTACTGGAAAATATAATTGTGTTTTCTTGAAAAGTGCTTGAATATTTGCTCATTATTCTTAGAAAAATTCTTGATTATATGTATCGGAGGCAAGTAACAGGTTTCTTTCTGTATGTAGGTTTTCAATGTTGTAATTATTTTTAATTTCTTGTTATGTGATATTTGTGCACTAAAAAAGTTTAATTAGAAAATTGAAAATGCATGAAAAGTGCTGGAACAGTGCGGTAGATTTTGTTCTGAAAAGTCTGCATGAAGTAAATGCAATAACTATACTCTTCCTATTTTTGTTGTAAATTTGAAACAATAGGTAGGGAAATACAGATGAAAATAGATTTATTGTGAATTTGTTTGTCTTTTGACCATTTAGGAAAGAAGTGGATGTATTTGAGAGAGCTACCCAAGGCAATGCTTCTGTTCCTCAGAGGGTGACCGATAACGCCAACCCGAAGAATATACAGGAGTTTCAGGACCTCAAATACAAAGGTAGGGAGTCAGTGTCTGTGGAGTCAATCTCTGTAGAGTCAGTCGCTATAGAGTCAGTCTCTGTAGAGTCAATCTCTGTAGAGTCTGTCTCTGTAGAGTCAATCTCTGTAGAGTCAGACTCTGTAGAGTCAATCTCTGTAGAGACAATCTCTGTAGAGTCAGTCGCTAAAGAGTCAGTCTCTGTAGAGTCAATCTCTGTAGAGTCTGTCTCTGTAGAGTCAATCTCTGTAGAGTCAGACTCTGTAGAGTCAATCTCTGTCTCTGTAGAGTCAATCTCTGTAGAGTCCGACTCTGTAGAGTCCGACTCTGTCTCTGTAGAGTCAATCTCTATAGAATCGGACTCTGTCTCTGTATAGTCAATCTCTGTAGAGTCAAATTTTGTAGAGTCAATCTCTGTAGAGTCAATCTCTGTAGAGTCAGACTCTGTAGAGTTGGACTCTGTCTCTGTAGAGTCAGGCTCTGTCTCTGTAGAGTCAATCACTATAGAGTCAATCTCTGTAGATGTTAATCAGTAAACGTCAGTCAACAAGCAGGCTCAGAATGAGACAGTACAAATTAAATGTCTGAAAACTTTAAAAAAAAAAAAGTTAAAAATAAATGTAAGGGTGTAAGGTTTATGATATTATTATGAGTGAGGAGAGATGTTGGGTGTGAGGTGTGTTATTATGGCTATAAACAGAGTTTTGAGGTGTAAGGTTTGTGATATTATTATGGCTATAAACAGAGATGTCGGGTGTGAGGTTTGTGATATTATTATGGCTAAAAACAGAGATGTCCAGTGTGAGGTTTGTGATATATCATGGGTATGAAGAGAAATGCTGGGCGTGACGTTTGTGATTTTATTTGGGTATACATAATTAGGAGAGATATATAGATTTAAGGTTTAATTACAGCCCCTGATGAGGGACCTGTCAGACCCCCAGCTGGTAGGTGTCTGTGTTGGATGTAACTTTGTCCTGTTGTTGTTAGCTCAGAAAGAGTGGAAAGTTGTGGTTACTTAACACTTTACAAACATTTCATGTCTTGTTATGTTTAACTATTGTGATGTTGTAGTAGAATTGTGTGCTCAGCATACAGATCTTTTGTTAACATTTTTATGTGAAATTTGTAGTGTTTAATTTCTTAAAACTTTTAATGACATGTGTTTAGATTTTCAGTGTTTTTTTGTGTTTGGTGTTTGGGCAAGAGACCATGCCGTTTCAAGGCATTAAAGAATAAATCTGATACTGGAATTTATTGCAGCATTTTTGCTGATAATATTGTGATGTGAATAAGTTAATTTTCACATTTATCAAATGTATTAGAATATGCGAGGTAAATATTTACTACAGCTTATTTATAGTTTCATTGTTGTCTTTTTTAAATGTTTGAATATTTGAATTCATGTTGGAATCTATAGTACTTGTGAATGTACTTTCGAACATATGTGGGGACCACCATGGGCCGAGTGGTTAAGGCAGGTTTGAGGTCTACGTGGGACAGTTCCAAGGTACTAGCCGCAGATCTGTGGTTTAATTACCCCCGGTACTCCGATGTCCTTGACCACCAAAACCTGGCTCGTCCTTAATCGACCATAGCTGTAAATAGGACGTGGGTCAACTGGAGATCAACTGGACAACAAGTTATTTGGGAAAATTGTTATTCAAACAGAATATGAGGCTTTCAGTTTACCTACAAAGATGTCAAAACAGACCTACGTAAGAGGGAATCTCTTGTTCAGAAAAAATAATGTGTCAGAAAATTGAATTGTCTACATTACAAGCTTCTACCACAGGTTGTAGGCACACTAATGTGATGTTTATATACTAAATAGTCTACCTGAGGCTTCTACACTATATACGAATTCCATCAAGGTTATTACAAAATTTGTACAATGTTGTGATGTTTGGAGTGTGCTAATTGAAGCAGATGATACATCTAACATGCAGCTTATGATGTGTTCATTTTTTTTGTTGTTTTTCTTTGACTTATTTGTATTGTAAAATTTGATTTAGTACAACTAATTGTATGAGCATTTCTTTTAAGACCTGAATTAAGTTTTTAAGAACACAACATATTTGATTTTTCCAGTAATTTTGAATTCTATGTTTGAAAATTATGAGACAAGAACGTTTAAATAAAATAACCATTTTTCAAAGTTTTTTTTATCTTCAGTAAAAATATTCTAAAGTACAAATAGAATTAAATAAAAAAAATGATAAATATTTAAAATTTCACTGCAAAAGTGATGTTAATTTGTTCTGAATTAATTGGGAATTAAGTGATAATTAATGGCAACATTTCACTTTTCAGCCCCAACATCTGAGGCCAGTACTGGTATGTTAGAGTCTCAGGCGTACTGAGCTTCTCAGATCATTTTTTGTTATGTTGGTTTGAACAGAAATGAGTGTTGTCTTTGAATTTTTGTGTCAATTTCCTTTACATTTTCAAATGCAATTTTGTTAAAGTGTGATCAATCCTAATGCTTATTTGTAAATCATTTAATGCTAATTAGCATACAAGGGCAAACATATCTACAAGTCTATCTATAATCTTGATTCTTTTATACAAATACATAAGGAAAGAAGTACCATAACTAGCAACGGTGCACACAAAGGAATTTGCCAAATTTTTGAGGCAAACTAACATTTTAAGTAATACGCGTCCAACGAACAGTTGTTTGTTTAGACCCAGTGCCCATATTTGATCCTACTGTCGCTATTACTGTAGATGAGACCTGTGTTTAATATGAATACTTGTACAGTTAAATTGAGTCTGTGGGTGACCAGACAAACATTTCCTGACTTGGAATATCACTTTTGTTTCCAGAGTCAAAAGCTGCACCTCCTGGTATGATAAATGTCTTAGTGTTAATGTCAGTTTTAAGGATCCCTGTACCACTGCCAAAAATGCTAACTGTTCCTTGAAAATAATCTTAAAGCATGACTTTAGCATTGATAAATCAGCTCTAAGAATAAAACCATACATTGCAGAAATTTTATGAAAAAATAGTAAATATAAAACATACAAAAAATATTCTACGACAGTGTTGTGATTGTAAAACTGTAACGAGGCCAGACCAAGACACTGGACCTCCCATTATTATACTGTCTCGCTAACCGACTGAGTTACTGGTCAACAAGGTGTTCTGGTCCATTAGTGCTGCAGTTACATCCAACACCAACCTCGGGAAAGGCTTAAGTGAATGTATGAAACACCACGTCGTAATACTCCAGTGTTTTACTGCAGTGGGACACGGACCCTTAAACTGATACATGTCCATGTCTATAAATGTACAGGGAACTCATTGTTTGTGAGGTAAACCTAAGGGATAACAAGAGTTTTATTTAGAAGATATTTGTTTACTGAGATCCTAAAAATCATTTTCCCTGAAGTTTGAATACCAATGTCAATGTAATACAAAGTAGAGATTGATTTGTTAGTTTTCAGAGTTCTTGACCATTCTTTTTACCCATGGTTGACAAATAATATATCTTTGATAACGTAAACTCTCTCATCCCTTTGAAGTTCAAAACCATGAAGCTGAAAAATGGTGATACCGTCTGTTTTGGACTAGACATAATTAATTATCCAGCAATGTCAACACCTAGCTGTCATCAAATATCTTGCAGGTAGACAAGAGAATGATAATCTGAGAAACAGTTTGCCATGGGTGTCTTTGTGGTACATTTATTACTTGTGTCATTTGGCCATTTAAACTCCATCTTATTGAGATATTTATTATTATTGGTTCCTTGTCAAGATTTTTCTTGAAGTAAAAGTAAACCTAGAAAATACAACTACGAAATAAAACACTCCTCAAAGACTATCCATGATATCAATCATTTAATGTTTTTCATTTACTTTCTTGAAAGATTCAGATTCATAACTCAAGTTGTTAAAATTGTTAATTGAATTCCATACTTGATATCATTATGTGTATTTGTGTGTAAGGAGTTATCTCCCCTGTACTGTAGACCGCTGTGCCTAACAACATGTAAACAGGTTGTTGTTCACGTTGTCATGTTTAATGCCGACATCATTATGTGTATTTGTGTAAGGAGTTATCTCCCCTGTACTGTAGACCGCTGTGCCTAACAACATGTAAACAGGTTGTTGTTCACGTTGTCATGTGTAATGCCGACATCATTATGTGTATTTGTGTGTAAGGAGTTATCTCCCCTGTACTGCAGACCGCTGTGCCTAACAACATGTAAACAGGTTGTTGTTCACGTTGTCATGTGTAATGCCGACATCGTTATGTGTACTGACAACGTTGTGCTGTAGTAGATTTAGAATCCTAAATTCCACAGCAGTGTTTCCTTGATCCAATTGCAGACCTCGGTTGATTTTGTAACCTATGAATTTAAAATTTATGAATTTTAAAAATTTGCGGTAATGCATTCCCACTTAATTAATATGCAATAAACATCCTGTTCAGTGTTATAAGATTATAACTCAGATGTGTTAATATAAAATTATTGCAATATGTAATCTTATGTATAATTAATTATCTTATCATTTGAAAACTTTGTCAAGAATGCTGGCTCATGTTCACAGTTTCATTTGCTAAATATGACACATGTACCAGATATTGATGAAAATGGATATTCAGAAATTTAAAAAAAAAAAGAAAAAGAATATGGAACTGAGTGATCTGAAATCTTAAAAGATATTACTGAACAGAGTGTAGTTTGTGCTTTAGTATAAAATAGGATTTCCCCTGTGAGCGGTGTTGTCTTTTACAAGTAGATAAGTTATTTATAATCCATGTGTTGTATTGATTAGGTCTAGCTGATAGATGTATGCACTTTCCTACCAGGATCCATTATTTTTTGGATTAGTTCCCCTGAAATATGCATTGTGGATGTTAGATACTTTGTCAAACATTACATTTAAGTTCTATGTTGCATCAATGTTCACTGGTGTTTGTCTATCGATAGATTTACTGAAAAACAGTGATTTTCTTTTCAATTCATGCAGTTCATGACTGGGTTGATTTAACTCTGTAAAACTTGGTTTTTGAAGTTGGTGTTAATTTCTGTAACACAGTTTTGATAATGTTCTGACTAAAGGTTTTAGTGTTGATTATAACTCACAGTAGATTGATTTGATTCTTTGTAATTTTCATATTTTATCAATTTATATCATCATATCCCATAAAACAATATCACTGTAACTTCACTTACATTTAATTAATTAATTGAAAATATACACTTTGTATTATTTTCCAGGAAAATTGTTGTCTTGATAAGTACAAATCTGTACAGCTTTGCTGATGTGTAACCAGGATGTATACAGATGTGCTGATGTTAACTTTGTTATGTACCGGTGTACTTACCTGTAACCTGAATATGAACAGGTGTACTTACCTGTAACCTGAATATGAACAGGTGTACTTACCTGTAACCTCATTACGTACCAGTGTACTTACCTGTAACCTCATTATGTACAGGTGTACTTACCTGTAACCTCATTATGTACAGGTGAACTTACCTGTAACCTCATTACGTACAGGTGTACTTACCTGTAACCTCATTATGTACAGATGTACTTACCTGTAACCTCATTACGTACAGATGTACTTACCTGTAACCTCATTGCGTACAGATGTATTTACCTGTAACTTGAATATGTACCGGGGTACTTACCTGTAACCTCATTACATACAGATGTATTTACCTGTAACCTGAATACGTACCGTTGTACTTACCTGTAACCTTGTACTTAACTGAAACCTCATTATGTACAGGTGTACTTACCTGTAACCTAATTACGTACAGGTGTACTTACCTGTAACCTCATTACGTACAGATGTAGTTACCTGTAACTTGAATATGTACCGGTGTACTTACCTGTAACCTCATTACATACAGATGTATTTACCTGTAACCTGAATACGTACCGGTGTACTTACCTGTAACCTTGTACTTAACTGAAACCTCATTATGTACAGGTGTACTTACCTGTAACCTCATTATGTACAGGTGTACTTACCTGTAACCTAATTACGTACCAGTGTACTTAACTGTAACATCATTACGTACAGATGTATTTACTTGTAACCTCGTTACATACAGGTGTACTTACCCCTAACTCAGTTTGTAAAGGTGTGCTGACCTCTACCTTGTTCTGTTACAGGTGATACAGAGTCGCGGCGCGCGTTCAGGAGCATGTTCCCAGAACAGCCGTACACCAACAACACCCTGGAGTCGCAGCAGGACGCCATGCTGAGACAACAGAATGAACAGATACGCACTCTTAAGGACAGGAGTAAGTCTTATAGATATTGTCAGATAAATACACTTACTGTTTGATTTAGGAGAACAAATTATCGTCTCTGATTCATTTTAAAGATAAAGTCAAAACTCAAATGTAAAATAATTGTCCAACGTGCAGTAGTAGCTCCACAAATTGACATTCTCTTTTATCAAATTTAAATATATATTATAATTGAAATCAGTTTTATTAGTTATTGAGACTTGTATGTTTAGTCATCCTACAGCATATACTGTGCCATGTAATTATTTAAAACTTTAAATTTCTATTCTAAAATCATGCTTTCCTATAAAGTTATCTTACTTTGGAAACACTTATCCTTACTCACTTGTAGTCACTTCAAATTCAATCTGATGTCTTGGTTTACCAACTTTGATTGACTTCCTTATTGATGAAAACAATAAACATCATAAGAGTCTTCTTCTATTTCATGAATCTTTAATTTCTACAGAAAGTTAGTTTCCCATATTTAAAAGAATAAAGTTCTGTTATTTTTCTGAATTTATTCCATAAATAACATAAGTTATGACTTATCAACTACTTGTCGAAAAAGACTCTTAGTTGAACTGTAACCAGTCAGGACTTTAATGTGTGGGTTGGGACCAGTGACTAGTTGAACTGTAACCAGTCAGGACTGTAATGTGTGGGTTGGGACCAGTGACTAGTTGAACTGTAACCAGTCAGGACTGTAATGTGTGGGTTGGGACCAGTGACTAGTTGAACTGTAACCA